>NC_053424.1:95379369-95679369 GCF_007990345.1 Gossypium hirsutum
AAATTTATTTTCCAGACCCTGCCCAATCTGTGTACTAGTCGTTTTAAAATCATATCTTGAGTTTCGTAACTCAAAAATCAGTTTCGTGATTTTTCCCAGAAACTAGACTCATGTGCCCATCTATGTATTTTTTTCTAGAATTTTTGGTCGGGCCAATTAGTACAGTTTATTAGTCAAAGTCTCCCATGTTGCAGGGGTCGACTACACTGACCTTTGCCCATTACGACTTGGATATCTCCCTGCACGGGGCTTCAATACTGATGCCGTTTGTTTCTATGAAAACTAGACTCAGAGAGGAATCTGTACATATATAGTACGACCCCTAATTATCTCTTGTTAATTTATAATGAATTTCCAAATTCGGAGCAGGGAATCCAGAAACCGTTCTGGCCCTGTCCCACAAAAATCTGATTATCTCTTAATATACTGCCCATATGATCTTTTTGTTACTTCCTCATGAAAACAGACTCATCAAGCTTCGATTACATAATTTATTCATCAATTAATTCCACTCCTACTATTTTTAGTGATTTTTCAATCTCATGACACTGCTGCTGCCAGCATCTGTTACGAAAGTAACTAGGTCCATTTCATGCCTACCCTTGATCCAACTCAATCGAACATTCGTGCCATTTTCGCATGGCTTAAAGTTTACATGCCAAAGTTCAAACACAACGTAATAGCTTATACATGCCAAAATGTTCTTCTAAGCCAACTAAGAAGAAAGTACCAAAACTTGCTATCCGGTGTGATGACTTCGATGACGGCCTGACCCCGCAAAAATAGATGAGTCCAAGCAACCTATAATGGGTGACAAGGAAACACCGAGTGAGTTTATAACTCAGTAAGTCATAAGCAATGCACTACCATCCGTCAATAACATTATCACAAGAGGAAACAAAATGGAACGAGACAATTTACTCCATCCATACCGAACCATACCATAGTTCCTCCAACCTATCGATTCAGTTTCATATCAATTCATGCATTCACATTCCATATACTCATCAATAGGACATTGAAGCATTTTCATAAATCAATTTATTTTCGTTACAATCAAACGACTAAACGGCCTTTCACCCATCCTACGATAAATTTTATGTACGTGACTTCAAGTATATTTGTCACATAGGTTCAAACTTACCGAGCTCAACACCAAGTATAAGCATAGCACCTATTAGCCATGTACTCAAGACACTTACCCGATCCGCTGTCCGCGATCGACTCAATAGTGTCGCACACATAGTGTCCATAATGATTCACGAATGTATATTGAGTCCGCACACTCAGTGCTATATAATCAACTCGCACACTTAGTGCTACGTAATCAAATCGCACACTTAGTGCTACATAGTCAAACTCGCACACTTAGTGCCGCATGGTCAATTCGCACACTTAGTGCATCATATTCATTTCGGACACTTAGTGCAACATAGTCAAATCGCACACTTAGTGCTGTACAATTTAATCCCGCGCACTTAGCGCCAATCTCATGGTCATAAATGGTTATACCCGCACGTTTAGTGCCGAGATCAACAACTCAGTACATCTTACCTCTTTTCTTTTCATTCAACAATTTTATCATCACATACGTACATGCATATATATATGTATATTTATTCATTCCATTCAGCATCAATACATAAACATTATGACCATTTGAAATAATACCAACTACATGCTTAATGACTTACCTTGTGTTGGGTAAGACGGTTCCAACTCGGCTACTCAGTGATCTTTTCTTTGCCTTTGCTTGATTCTCCTCCTTTAGCTCCTTGAGCTTAATCAATAATTCACTAGTTTAACCATCTTGTTAAACATTCATAATTCAATTACACATGCTTATGTATGTTTGTATATTCGGCAACCATCCTCACTAATTACTCATGTTGATGGCCGAATGGATGTATGTGTGTACAATGTCAACTATAACATCATGTAATTCCACATATGACTACATTTCTTAAGTTCCACATCTTAATGCCCATTATACATAATCAAATTTAACATCATATATATATATTTACTCATGTGGCCGAATATACATACCCCCATATAATATCAAGTACTCACTTTAAGTATATTGCCGAATATACTTAATCATACACTCACCTAACCAAAATAATTTCTAAAATCTTTATATCATTTATAATACATCTAATTATCCTTTTTCACATTATCAACTCAAATCACATACATTATTTACTATAACATCTTTACATTCGGCATTGGTGTCAACCATAGTAGCCGATTCTTCCTACTTTGTACCCATGCATCTATTAATCCTTAGTTGGTTCAAACACTTCACACACTAGGATTCATCAAATTTTTAACAAGAAATAAAATCTCTAATCCTCAACTACCATGGCCGAACCTTCATGGAGTTGCTAAGACTCCTCATTTCTACTTCTCACACACTCTCACATCCAAACCCTTTTATTAAACACCCAAAGTCAACCATCTCCTTACCTCATCACCAAAGACATCAAAATACCAACCAAGAACGTAACATTCATGGCCGAATGTCATCTCCATCATTTAACAAAGTTTGAACCATGGCTAGGTAGATTTTGAACTTACAACTTAAAATATACATGAATCTCAAAGAATAACATTAAACATACCTCAATCTAGTTACATGCATGGCCAAACTTCCTCCTAATCCTCTTCCTTAGGATTTTCGGTCAAAAGAGGTTGAAAAAGGATGAACAAAACCTTTCTTTTCCTTCCTTTAGCTCACGGCAATGGGGTGTATGCATGAGACCATTATTATTTTTTTTTCTTTTTTTTTCATCACCCTTCCTTTCATTATTTAATTATCATGCTTATTATTTTATTCTCCTTACCATACATCACTAACACAACATGTTGGTGACATGTTTCCACCCATAGCATCGCCGGCCACTACATATTAGGGATGGGGAATTTGACATGCAAGTCCCCTTTTTCTTCCACATGCACTAATAGGTCCTCATGCATTGACCTATCACATTTTAAAATTTTTTTTATATAAGTCCTATTGACTAAATTCACATGCAATCGACTAAATCGAAGCTTGAAATTTTCACACATTCATGATTACATATTCTAGACAATAAACATCACATTCAAACCTTTCGGTGACTCGGTTTAGCGGTCCCGAAACCACTTCCCGACTAGGGTCAATTTTGGGCTGTCACAGGTTGTGTCTTAAACTGTGTGCCAGATCGTGCTACATACTGACTTGAAACACATGGCCATGTCTCAATCCGTGTGAAACCTGCACCTAAAAGAATAAAGATACACGACCATATGGAGAGACCGTGTGCACCTAAATATTCTTCCAACACAAGGCATTTCAACACCAATATCTTAGGTGTTAAGCCAAACCATAACAAACTATAAACATACTTTCAAACACCTATAATTGAATCCAAAACATACCTATTTCATACAATTTATGTGCCTAACCAATGTGTCCTCGTTAAAACCTCAATTTAAACATATACATTAAAACATTTCATCTAAAAGATCACCACCAAACACTTGCTATCCAACTAATAACCATGTTCTCAAATCTTCAAATACTAAACACAAACCCAAAAGTAAAACTAACATGTCTAACATCAAAAAATTCCTACCCATTTGACCTTACCACATTTTCATCACCATGAAAGTTACCAAATCAAAACAATGCTTAACCAAAAGCCCAAACATTTCTATACCAAAATACTATCAAGTTGAGACTTAGCTTACCAAATCACAACCATAAGAGCTTAGTTACAATTCAACTAATAAATTAATCATAGCCACATCAAGTCCTATATACATGCCAAAACCAAAATGACTCAAAGTCAAAAGCTACTGAAGAGAGTCTGGATAGTGTGAGCGTTGAAGCTGATCCATCCAAGCCATTCCATAAAACGTTAACTATAGAAACATAAATGAAAATAGGCAAGCTTAAGAAGCTTAGTAAGTCCTTAGCTAAAGTTTCAATTCAAATTATCTCATTCTATAAATGAATAATAAACGAGCATTAAATTTCTAAACCTGTCAATCGTTTCCAAAATCACATAATGTCAGTACCCAAAACTTTCAATTAAGCGATTCATAAACCGTTGTAGTTCAAATAAAAACAAATCATTCTTTGCTAATTAAATTCATAACTCTGTCACTAACATCGCATTTACAAAGCGTGAGTTTCATACATATAGCTACAAACTTTCCTTTCCTTTCAATATTGTTACAAACAACTTTTAAACACATAATCATTAATTATTCAATTTCACCACTTAACATCTCCATGTTCATCTAAACATATCATCTCCAAATCATTCATGAATTCAATATCAACTTACTTTAAAAAAATAGATAATCAAAAGGATGAATTTCTAATTCTTGATAACCGAATGCAAAATCACACTGCATTAGTGTATACTTTTCAAAAGAACTAACCAAGTTTTATCAATCACCATATATCCATGTACTTATTAGCATTTATACATGAGCATTTCATAGTGCTATTTAAACGTTCCATAGAATTGAGCAAGTAAATAAGTTTTAAGTCAATTAATACATAGCCCGATGAACTATAATAACTTTGACTTGGATACTTAGGTAACTACACTACACCAAAGACGTCAAAGATGCTTAATAGAGGCATCAAAATGAAAAAAAAAAAAGAAAAAAAAAGCACAAATGTGCAATTAGAGGCACTGAAGTGCAAAAAGAGGCACAAATGTGCAATAAGAGGCATCGAAGTGCAATTCCGTATAAGCACAATCATATCCTAATTGTTTACTACGTTTAAACGAACATTTTAATTGTATTCATCACTTTAACAAATCAAAGACACTTCCATAATATCCGGACACATACTATAAATCCATTACGTCTATTCGAGATTATATAATTCATATTCACAACCATTACTCAAATTCCAAGTAAGTTCACACTCACCATATACTTAATTGTAAGAAATTTATAATTAAATTCCCATATAAAAAATTCAACCTTAATTCAATTTAATCCAAATCAAAACAAAAAAAAAAATTAAATAAATAAATAAAATTATCATTTATACTATGAACTTACCAAAATACGAAAGCTATCCACACGCAACGACAACTATTCGACGACTTTTCCTTTCCCGCGTTTATCAACTGACTGATCTGTTTCTTGATCTAAATATAGTAATTTTATTCAATTAGCCAATTGAATATCATAATCCATATAAATTTACATTTTTGTCCCTTTAGTAACATTTTATACTTTTACGTTGAACTTTTACATTTTATTCAATCTAGTCCTTAAAATCGAAACTATTTAAATTTTCATATTTAACCCGTAATACTCAAAACCAAATTTAATAGCATTTCTATACAGCCCTTATACATTAAAAAATTTACAAATTAGTATTTTCAATTTTTTAAATAATTTCAAATTAGCCCTTAGATACAAAACTATAAAAAAATTCCTTTACAAAATAGTTCTATTTAACAATCAAGTTCACAAATTCATCATTTAATCTCAACACCTAGAATTCATCAATGGAAAGTTTCAAAACCTTGAAAATTTTTACGAAATAGTCCCTAGGTTAGCTAGATTAAGCTATAACGATCTCAAAAACATAAAATTTACGAGAAATGAATGAGAAAATCACTTACATGCACAATTTTAAGCTTGGCCGAATGTTGAACTAAGCTATGGTGTTCTTCCTTTTCAATTTCAGTAATAGCAAGCACTAAGGAAGATGATGATGATTTTTTTTCTTTTTTTTTAAGCTTTAATTATTTATTTACAATTTTACCCTTTGTAATAAAACATCAATTTCACTAAACACAACCACTTAACCGTCCATCATAACTTATTGTGGTCTAAATACCACTGAGATCCTCCCACATTTAATAATTAAGCCATTTATTCAATAAATTCAATAATGTTTAGATTTTACTACTTTTACGATTTAATCATTTTTCATTAATTAACTAATCAAACAACAAAATTTCTGAACCGAACCTTCACATACCTAAATAATATCTCCGTAAATATTTTGGTTTTCAGAAACAAGGTCTCGATATCTTAGTTTCTGAAACCACTTGACTTTCGGGATAGCCACTTATACCTAATTATTTATTAAATTAACTAAAATTCATCTAGTCAAAACTCAATATCAAATTATAATTGAATAAATGATAATTAATATGGACTTACTCGTCGAATTTTTGGTCTTGAAACCACTGTTCCTGACACCATTGAAAACCTGTATACTTGCGAACACCGCTGCTATATTCCTATATCTTTTTGTTGCAGTATTTCCAGTCAAATGCTTGCACATTTACCGGCGGTCAAGTTTTTGGCATTGTTGTTGAGAAGGCTTCGACATTAAATTTAAATTTATTTTCTGCAATTAGTAGGCTAAATAGGAAAATTCAAAATTATACTTACGATTTATTTATTTTATTTTAATTTTCTTTTTTTATTTTTTTAATTAGGTTTACTAATTTTTATTATTTTGTCTCTGAATTTAATTTATGACCTAAAATGGAAGCATTCCAATCGAGCCACATCCAACTCTGAAGCGATTTTTAAGACGCAACCGTCAATTAATGCAAAATGATCTACCTGTGGTAACTGACTTACTTAGGGAAAATCCACAATTTCACGATTCACCTAAACCACAAGCACAAATCCGTGGAGAGCTACTGATGGCTCAACAAGGAATGTTGCGTGATTATGCCCTACCAACACTAGATGCCGTGCGAGGCAGCATTGAACGATCGACGATCAACGTTAATAATTTTGAGATAAAAAAAGGTGACGATCGAAAACACCTTGTAGTTTCGAGGAAACATGATGGAGGATCAAAACCAATACCTAAAACAAGTCCTCCAATTGTGTGACACTTTCAAGTACAATGGGGTAACCAATGATGTCATTGGTTTTCGATTATTCCCCTTTTCTTTATGTGATAATGCAGCTGATTGGTTGGATTCATTAGAGCCGAGTTCTATAACCATGTGGAACGACTTTGCAGAAAATTTTTTACAAAATTTTTTCCCATAAGTAGAATAATCCAACTCAGGCATATGATCTGTCGCAATCCGTTGCAGCAGATTTAAATACTTTCTGTACTTAATGAGCTCTTATGGGAGCAAGTTAGTTATGTTTTTATTTAGTTTTCACTTTGAGTACTTAATCAATAAAATGAGAAAATTCAGTGACTTATATGACCTTGTGGGCTAATGGAGGACTAAAGTTACACTAATATGTTTGGTAAGTATGTAGGATAGTATTGGGAGGCATAGAGATAGTGGACTGCCTGTAATGTTACAACACGGAGCTTGGATGTCGCAACATAAAAAACAAATTACCAAAGGTACAGTCTGCCATCGGTTTTGCAACACAACCATAAGGTGTCGCGACATAGCCTTGAATACCACAAACAAAAATCTAACAAAAATCACTTCACAATTCAACCGAATACCAAAAAAAAAAAGCTTCAAACACATGGTTATCATAAAAAAAACATTCAAGATTCGTCAATGGCAATTTCTAGAAATATTAACAGATTCAAAAACAATGGTACAAGCTAGCTAGACCTAGTTGCAAAGATCTCAAAAACATAAAAATCATTCAAAACAGGATTAAATGCACATACAATGCAAGAAGAATTCAAACCAACACTTTTTTCCTCTTTAATAGTGAATTTTGGTTCTCAAATGACAAAAACATGAAGATGATCACTTTGTTTTCATATTTTATTATTTAATTTTCTTTTTAATGTTAATTTACCACTTTACCCTTATCATTAATTAATAATTTCAAAAAAACCATGCCTATGCACATCCACTAAATCTTTAAATGTTATATTTACAATTCAAGTCCCTTATTTTAAGATTTCAAAGCTATTGAATTTGTTTATCTAATAAAACTCAACTTTTACTCTTTTTATGATTTAGTCATTTTCACTTAATTAAATATCTAACTGTTAAAATTTCTTAACCAAATTTTAGTACGAGTCTAATGAATCCATATTTACATGTTGACACGACAAAAAATTGTGATCCCGAAACCACTATTTCGTCACCAATGAAAAATTGGATGTTACACTATTGTTCTTGTTGTTCAAGAATTTGATGCTTTTTGTAGAGACTAAAAAAAATAGAAGATTACTTAGTGATTTTTGGAAGAATTAAAGGTTAAGGGAAAAGAAGTATGTGTCACCTCAGGATCAATTCCTGAAAATTATGATGTGTCATTCTATGATTTAGATTTCTTAGAGAATACTAATTTAATAGATTTTAAGAACATAGATATGGACAACATAGTGAACTATTTAACTGAGGCAAGGGGTGAGTGGAAAGATTGACCAAATACTAATGTTCCAATATCTTTTAATGAAGTAATTATGTTTCCTATTGCAAAAATATGGATGCAATTTCAATGCACCTGAATTACCTCTACTTTAAATGTGTCTAATGTAAATACCTTTCGAGCTATTTTTATCTATGTCATCTTGAATAGAAAATAGTTTTGCATCGGGACGGGGATCTATCAAAGCATGAAGCAATGCACCAGTGGCCAAAAAGTTGGGGTTTTCTTTCCTCACTTAGTGATGACACTGTGCAAAAAGGTAGGTGTTCCAATAGCACCAAATGAACAATTCATGAGGCCGACAAAGAGTTTGATTGGAGACTCAATATAACACAATATGTCGAGATTCAAAGAAAACAAATAAAAGATTGGAACCAATGACGAAAGCAAAAGATGGATGTTCTTGAGAGATTAAAAAGAAAAATGACATCGAAAGCTTAAAATGAGCCAGAATGAAGTAATCCTGGACATAAAATGGATAATATGGTGGGTGCAAGAAATGGGCCCAGTTAGATAGGAATTTGTAAGGAAAAGGGTATGTGAGTGCCTAATTTGCCTTTAAGCAAGTACAACGCAATGCAGTTTCACCCGCAGTCCGAGGATGATGGGGAGAAAGATGAGGAGAATGAAGATGAGGAAGAAAGAGAGAAGAATGATATGGAGTAGGAATTCCAAGAGGATGATGAAGATTATGAGGTGGCGTTCCAACCGCAAAGATCATCTCATAAAAGGCCAATCATCAAAGTAAAATTATAGTATGAAAAACCAAAGTAAAATTAATTAATCAAAATAACATAAACTAACTAAAATTAAAGAAAACCAATTAACAATTGAAACTAATCCAATTAACTAGGCAAAAGATTAACTCACTTCAATGTTCCTAATTAATTTCCGCCTTCTACCAACCTAATTAGTATGTAAGAATTTCTTATCTCTCAATGTCACAATTCAAGTCAGGGCAGGCTAAGATTTTCATTATAGGCAATACCGATTTTGGGTTCATTCCTACATTCATGGCTTCCTAAGGTCGTTAATCTTAAGGTTTTAGTTCTTCCTTCCTCAACCACTGATCCCGTAAGTGATGCTCAATAGAGTATACCGATTTCGGCTTAATATCTACCTAAATGACTTCTTAAGGTTATCAATCCAAGGGTTTAATTACACTCAACCGAATCCAACCAATCCAAACTAAAGTCTACATTTCAATCAATCAATTTGGTTAATACAGTTGAAATATGCGAAATATGTATAAAGCATATATTAATTCTAATCTTTACACATACATGCAATTAATAATGTTAAAAAAAGAGATATAAGTAATAGAATAAAAGGAAGAGATGCTCATGGATTAATCGATGAAAGTGTGGCTTCAGAATAATCTCTACTCGCGAAAGTCTCACTTTAGAATAGGATCTTTCGATTACAAGAACATAATATAAAACAAATAAAAACCTAAGAATAATTTCTTTCTCCCTAAAATTGTTTGTTTAATCTGATTACAATGGTTGTTATATAGGCTAAACTTAGAACATTAAAGTTCCTAAACTATCCTTGAAGTACTTAGAGTTTGATTAGGAAAAATACTCCTACTTGCCCTAAAAAATACAGTCGTCACGTGCAGGGATGTTTAGGTTGCAGAGAAGTTGTGTTGCAACATAGGCCTACGATGTTTCAACAAAAGGCGTGCGATCAAAAAACATATAGTTTCATTCTAGGACTTGTTTTTGCTTCTGTCTTCAATGTTGCGACATTAGTGTCTTAGTTTCGCGACGTAGGCAACAGTTTCTGTCTGAATATGCATCGTTAGCTTCTGATTTGTCCTGCAAGACCATATAACTTTATTTAGTATCTAAGATGTAATAAAAACTACTAAGAAACATAAAACACTACTTTAATCATGAAAATCTAAATATATACTAAGATGCTTTGATTTAACTACCAAACAAGCTAAAGTTACGTGTAAAAAATGGATGTAAATAATAGTGTAATTCGTGGTAGATCAGACTCCCCCACACTTAACTTGTTGCTTGTCTTCAAGCAACCAAACCACATATACAGGGAAAAAGAGAAAAGAAAAAAATTAATATGAGAATGACTTAATTTCTTTCTTTAAACAAGCTAGAGTTAGTGAAGATGGATCTAAATAAGAACCTAGATCATGGTAGATCACACTCTGACACTTGAACTCCCCCATACTTAACTCTTTACTTGTCCTCAAACAAACCTAGTCTAGACATATAGCATGCAAAAAGAAGACATCCCTTGGATTTCATTATTACTAAGAACATGATTATTAAATATTAAAGGTATAATGATTCTTGTCACACATGCAACTCAATCTTGATAGTTCGATACCTTGGAAACTTTTTAAAGTAAATTATGATTAGTTTACAAAGTTACATTACTAATAACTTAGAAGTAGTTTCCATGACCAAATGTTTAACAATATCACATTAATATAAATGAAATAGATATGTAGTAGACACAATCATGGGAATCACAAATATTCATTAAGTGTAATTGTTAGCAATTTCAAAAGATTATGCACAGAGAATGCTTAAGTCACATTGGTCTTCTAGGATTGTAATGCACTAAGGCTTAAGATTGTACGAGTTCAATGAAAGATATGGCTCAAAATGCTTTAAACACTAGAAATAGTTAGGCACATGACATTGTTCCCTCTCTTCCCCATAAGTGTCCTTTCCAAGCTCACCATCTTTTGTCTCCTCCTTTCACCTTCCTTATATCTACATGTAGGAAGATACAATACAATAATAGCAACTATGGTCAGCTTAATGAGATTTAGTACACTGATGACTGATTTTTTTCTCATTTTTGTGACCTTTTGTTTTGTCACTTGACGTTTTACTCTTTTCTCACTCACAATGCTTTTGTTTATTTTCTATACTTTTTCTTCTCATTTTTACTTTTGAATTTTTTTGGAATTTTCTTTTTGCACATTTTTTACTACCTATAATTAATGTATCACATTGTTTCTTCCTTTTTCACTCTAACATTTTGAAACACCATGGTGTATCTACCTAAACCTTCAATATCTATGGCTTGACGACTATTTTGTAATGTATTAAAGGACCAAGGATAGGGAAGACTTAAGTTTTTCAATTTATGTTTGGCTTTTAGGTTTCATTTTCCTTGGTTCATCAAAAAGGAGTTATTAGGCTCAAATAAGGAGATTAGGGATTCATAGCATTAAGGTATGGTCATTTGAGAACGGGCTATTCAAATAGTGCCTTAAGTCGTCCTTAAGCATCCCACTATACATAGTTCTCTTTCATGCTTCGAATTAAACCAAATGAATAATAATCAATTCAAGCATTCATGTCTTTATGACTATCTATAAATCTTATATCTCATATGGCATCATCAAGCATTCTTACCTAGGTACTTATAATCTATTATGCAATTTAACTAAGTAACCTAATGAATTTCCCTTAAAAATAATCAAATTATCTCATACCAATAAAGAGTTTCATGCTTGACAAAAATCATGCTTTATTATTTTCAACCAGCATTCACAGTATTAATGCAATCCAAGCACCATGCAACAAAAAAAAACATTTTTTTTAGTAAATAAATAAATAATTAACTAAAACAAAGTAAACACACAAATTAATCCTATGTACTCCCCCCACAGTTTATAACATTCATTGCCCTTAGCGTACAATAATTAAAGTGCAAACAAGAAAACTTCCCTGAGTGGGTCGAATCCTTGTTGTTTTGATAATCTCGGGATTTGTGTGCTCTATGGAGATGAAAAAGCACCTAATAAGAAATATGAAAATATAATATAAAGAACATGAATAAAAAATAAAAATGAGAAGAAAAAAAAGAAGTGTTGATGATGTATAACAGAAAGTCTAAAGAAATTCACATGAACTTCGCCTTTCAAGGTTGCAATATGGTATTTTGTCTTGGACGCAACATTAGGATGCAATGTCATGACATCGAGCCTAATTTATGGCTCCTTTCAATTTTTCGGTTCTATCACTCCATGGAATCTACACCTGCTATGGGAAAAAAACTTGGAACACAAAAAACTTTAATACTAAAAAATAAAAATAAAAATAACGAGAAAGAATTAAAACAAAAAAATAAACCAAAATGTAGAAATTTTTTAGAATCTAGGATGATCTGTATCACCACCATAGAAGAACTTCTAGCTAATTCTCAACACTTTGTTTCGACGTTTGTTTCTCTATCGATGTATATTAACCAGCCTTGTAACGGCCCAATTTTTGGGCCTGGTAGTAATGGGCCTTGAGTCTGGGTTCGGGTAGAAGATAGCCCGAATAATTTGGATGTTATTGTTATCATTATTTTTATTATTATTTCGTAGGTTTAATGTAGCAATTAAATAAATTACGAAGGGTTATGGTGTGGGAAAAAGGTTCAGGGCTCGGCCCATAGCTTTAGCAAAATTCTTAAATTTTGCCTCTTAAGGAAATCTGGGCAGTAGGCTTTATTATTGGGCTGAGTTTTAGCACAAGCAGGCATCTGGCCCAGTGGCTAAGGACGCTAGGAGGGTGTGGGAGGTGCCTGGGTTCAAGGCACGGCGTGCGCAAATGGTTGTTTTTTTTACAACCAAGGATTGCCGCAATGAGGCCCTATAAATATCTCGGGAAGAAAGGTGACACAAAAGAGGCACGTGGTCAAGTGGCGAGGAGACGTTAAAAGTGTGCATGTGGTTAGGGGTTCAAGTCTGGTAAGTAGCAATATTTTGTTTTATTTTTAAACGAACCGGGACTGCTGCAGATAAGTCCTAAAGTTAATTGTGAGTAGATTATATCATGAGAAGAGCTCTAGTGCAGTGGCAGCAGCGTGCTAGGCCTGCTGGGAGGTTATGAGTTCGATTCTAGGGTAAGGCGAATTCTGTTTTATTTTTAAACAGGCCAGAACTGAAGCGGGTTAAAGGTTAAAATTAATTGTGACCATATATTAGTAAAGGAAGAAGTGTGGTGCAGTGGCCAGTAGCCAGTAGCTCGGGCGACGGCCCAAGGGTACAGGGCAGACGGAGGTCTGGGGTTCGAGCCTCATCTCGCGCTTGGAAGGTTGGGATTTTTTGCTGCACGCGTGGGGAAAGAGTTGGGGTCTGATCAGGACTCTTGGCAGCATGTTGAAGCGGTGCAAGCGGTGGGCTGATCGGTTAGGAGTTTGAATGAAATTCAAACATTGAAGTTGGCCAAAACTCAAGGCGAAATTCAGGGAATTGGAATTTAGGAAGAATTCCTATGCCAATATACACTTATTCGGCCATAGCCTTTAGGATTTATTTTTTTCTTTTTCCTTTTTTGGGTAGGGGGTGCCGTTTCTGACAATTCTTTTCTCTTCTTCTTTTTTCCTCTCTTCATCTATTTTCTCTTCTACTTCTTTTCCTCTATAGCCGAATCTTTCTATCATTCTACTCAACTCCTCTTCCTTACCATATGTTTCTAAGCCTTACAGTCGATTGCCATAAAAGTCGAAATCCCTAAAGCCTATTTTTCTTCTGTGCCGATTTCTCCTAGCCAAACCCTCTGATTCTTCTCTATTTTTTTGGCTGATTCTCTCATCCTCTGAATCCCAAAGTCCTGCTGACAAAACCACTGTAAAACTCTCATATTTCATCTTTCTCTTCACTATTTCAAAAAGCTAAAAACCCCATAGTCTTAGGGGCATAGCCGAATCTTTAGACCTTTAAAGATTGGATTTTTGCTAACATTTGAGAGGTTAGATCTGCATCAGAATTGAATAGGAACTAAAGTGGAATCGTTGATTGAAGGAACTAGTGGTAAGTTTTTGAATCTATTCTTTATTTCGGGTTTTAGAAAAGCTGAAACCCCTAAAGGCTTAGTGAGGCTATCGATTAGGCCCTATGGATCTTAGGGTTGTGAAAATTGTTTTATTGTTATGATAGTGTGATCTAGAGGGTGCTGATCGGAGGCTTGGACAAGTGGAATGACTGGATCTAAACCTAGTCGCTAGATTCGGGAAAAGGTAGGATCTCTAGTGCCTAAAGTGTTGATGGCCGACTTTTGGGTAAGGAGTTTTGTATACAAGTTGTTATGGATTCATAGTTAATGTATTGGTAATTTAATGTAGGCAACTGGTGTGTGTGGAACTCGTCAACATTTCGTTGCAAACAGGTGTGTAAACGACGCTCACTCATAGACTAGATCGGTAAAAGCCAAAAAGCTGAAATGCCGAAAAGCCGGTATTTTGGGACTTGCGAGTGTGTGAGTGCTCGTGAAATGGTTTGTATTTCTATTCCTGGTAATCTCAAGTGATAGGATTGCAGAGTGCGCAATTTCGTGCACTTCGGTATATTTGGGCTGAATGGGCCGAAAGCGGGTAAATAGGCCAACGGGCCCAAATCAGTAAGAATGCTTGGTAAGTGTTTCTGTTGATGTGATAATGGCTGTAGTATGTATGTAAACCCTAAAATAGGTAAATTTACTAAAATACCCTAAGTATGAAAATTACCATCATACCCCTAGGTGCAAAATAACCATTATACCCTTAGGGTTGATTTTGACTGACATGCATGATATTCTGATTCTATTTGTTGTATGCCATGACATGTATATCTGTTGCATGGGATATGGGTTATAATGATAGAGGAAGCGTTCTGGTGGCTCTGCCACAAATATCTGTTTTTGGTGGCTCTGCCACAAATATCTGTTTCTGGTGGCCCTGCCACAATTATCTGTATCTGGTGACTCTGTCACAATATCTGTTCTGGCATCCATGCTGCATACTTGTGACGTGTAGACGGATGGGTGGGTCGAGTAGTCTCCCCACATGGTGTAAGGTTGGCACGGGGGTGTATACGGATGGATATGGGTTGGGTTTTCTACATACATGATATCTGTTCTGTTTCTGTTATGGGCCTATGGGCTTCATTCTGAATTCTGTATAGGGCTAAGGCCCAACTTAATCTTTTTCTGTGGTTTGAACTGATCTGGACTATGGTTGGGTTAATTTACACACTGAGTTTCCCCAAACTCACCCCTTAATTTTATCCATGCAGGTAACCCCCAACCATAGTGGACTTGGAGCTGAGAGGGATTCGAAGTGGCCACACGTACTGCAAAACTTGATTTTTCTTCTTATAATTTAATTAGTTTTCATTTACTTTCGTGATTTGGGTTTTAAGTTGTAATAAGGCCGCTTTAATGATTTTAAATGGTTTTAACATGTTTTACTAGAATAGGTATGATATTATCTTAATCGCTGAAACTGATTAGTTTTAGGGTGCATTTTCAAAAACAGTAATTGATTTTAAAATATCACGACAACAAAACAAAACTTCCGCAACGAAAACGTTTTCCAAAATTAATCATTTTTCCTTAAACTGGACTTAATTGAATTGGTTTCCTAAGAACATACACTAAGTTAAGGTGTGACAATGGTGGTGTGCATGTCTAGGATTGGATCCGAAGGGAGCTTGGTACTTAAGCAGTCCAATAGACTCACCTCCTCTTTTCCGGTATCCTACCTGGTGTACAACTTCCATTCACTTTAACTTAAAACGAAAATACTCTTAACGCTAAGAAAGATTTTAGATAAAACATGAGTTTTTCAGTAATGCTTCAACGTGACATGCTGGATTCGGCCGCAACGTTTGGGTCGGGTTTGGGGTGTTACAAGCCTCTCCAGTTGATCCATTACTATTGCCTTATTTTCAACCATCGCGACATCCACATTACAAGATATTTGGTACCAAATTTGAGCCAACGCGAAAATGGTTCTCGGGGTATTATTGCCTCGAATTTCCTCCTCTTCATGTCCCGTGAAGTTTTGGTCACTCGAGCTTTATTGCCCTTTTCAGATGAGAATTAATTCAACTCACTGACCTCTTCGGTTGACACCTTTTCTACTATGGCCGAAAAGTGTACTGGCTCCTTTATTGTCAAGATCGGTTTAAGCTCCATGTTAATGGGTTATTCTACTTTTATGTCAATGACTATATCTATTGTTATGTTTGTTTCTATGTTAATTGGATTGGGGACAACTTTGGTTATCTTCAATTTGTCCTAACGGTCCTCGATTTAAACTCTTGCTGATCTATCATCTATGTCTGGATAATTATTGAGAATACAATGATCATCATGATTAGGGTTTAGAACATCATGTTGGACCTCTTCCCGTGGAGGTAATGCCTCTAATATCTCTTAGACATTGTCATCATTTGTGCCATCCTATTTGACATGTTTGACAACTTGATGTTTCTCTATTGGCTCAATAGATTTGATCACACTTAGATAGATATTTATCCTGCTCATGTAAGGGTTCCCCCCGATACTTGCTTTTATCTTTGTAATCATAACTCCCATACATATTGTGAGGTAATTTATCTAGATATTTGGGCATATCATGTTTTTCATTATCACTCCACTGGTTTGTCGAAGCTCCATTTAACCAAATTTGTCCTTCATTATTGTGCCAATCATCATACAAAAAAGACATGTCATCCGAATTTGTAACATCCCAAAATAGGGCTTAGTCAAAATAGCAGTTTTGGGACCACAAATTCGATATTAAAATATTTATTTTATGATTATTATGAGCTTAGAATATGAGAATATGCATGTGTCAAAGTTTCATGAAGTAATTCTTTGAGTAAGTACCCAATCGAAAAATTAGGGACTAAATTGAATAAAATGCAAAACTTGGATTCTAGAAGCAATTTGCATGAAATTGCTTTAGATTATAAAATAGAAGGTCTTGGAGAGAAATTTTCCCAATTTCTAAATTTTAGGGCAAAAATGGGCTTGCACGGATGAAATTTCAAAGAAAGGGCTTAAGGGCATTTTGGTCATTTGGCATATTAATGAAATAAAATGCAAAAAAAGAAGGCAAAAATCAGCCATTTTTCTCCCTTGTCCAGCCGAAATTCCTAAGCCACTATAGGTAGGGTTTCCAAGCTTTTCAAGCTCATTAATTCCTAAGCCACCATAGGTAGGGTTTCCAAGCTTTTCAAGCTCATTAGTAAGTGCTCCCAAGCCCCGTTTTTAATGTTCTTTGTAATTTTGAGATCCCGGTAGCTTACTCTCTCCATTTCTACCCATATTTCATGCTAGGGTTCATGTTTAAAAATTTACCCATGTATGAGTTACTTGTATTTTGATGTTTTATGAAGGAATATGAAAATTTGAAGTGTGTTAAACAACTTTTCCTAGGTGATTTTCATGAAAAAACCCTAAAGGGACCTTTTTGCAAAAGTTGTAAAATGTGTGGTAGAAATGTGAAAATAATGGAAAATGTGGGCTACCATAAAAGGGAAAAGTGTTCAGCTAGGCTTGAGTAAGGTAGAAATTGCATGTGTTTCATTATACGAACCTAGAGACTAAATCATAAAAATGTGAAAGGTTAAAGGCAAAACGGTCATTTGGACCGGGGTAGAATTTAGACTTGAAATGTATAATGTGGAGTATTAATGATCTATTTTTATTGTTATAGACCCCGAGGAACAAATTCTGCAGGTCGATCGAGGAAAACAAAAGGTTTCGGAATAACTGAAACACGACACTGAAACAAATACCAGGTACGTTCGGATAACTTAAAGTAAACACTCAATGTGCCTAATTATATGATTTATGAATGCATGATGATTGCATTTATTAATAACATGAAATTCTATGAAATGCATGTTTAAGTATGAATTGTGATAAATGTCTCGGTTGAGGTTAAAAAAGGAAATTCGATGTTTAAACCACGATTAACATGTGTAATGAGGTCCTACATGTGTTGCAGTAAGGATTTAGCTCGGATGGGTAATCTGTTGATCTCATTTATAAAAGGATCTAGCCAGACAGGTGTTCCTTGAATGGTTGAGCCTCCTGAAGAATATGTGTGCATTATGGATTTAGCCCGGACGGGTAATCCGAATAGGATCTGAATTTATCTTGGACTTGTAATTTAGATCCAAGCTCAATAAAGGTGTTTGTCGTTATAAGGGATTAAGCCTAGACTGGTAATCCCGACATCATCTTATGAGTTCATAAAATGGGGGATTTAGCCTGGACTGGTAATCCCGCCATAAGTGTGAGGTTCGCGGGAGTGCATATCTGAAATGATCATTGTACAAATTGACGGTAAATGGATATTCCATCGAGATTTCCTAGAAACTCAACAAGATTAATTTGACATATATATATACAAATGAGATGTTGAGTGATGAGCTCATCTAAGATAACTTTCATAGTGCATTGTTATGTGACTAACTTATTGATTGAGTGTAAGTGATAGGGAAGCCATCCTATGCTCATTGAATTTATTACCCAATTTGATTGCATGCTAATTACTTGGTAAGTTTACTTTCCAGTTATTCGAGCTTACTAAGCATGAAAATGCTTACCCCTCTCTTTTCCCTGTCTCTCATAGAGATCGAGGACTCGTAAAGATTAGAAGACGGTTAGAGAGACATCATACTATCAAATAGACCAGCTTTGGTATAAAGACATTTCTAAATTGTTCAATGGCATGTATAGGTCTTTTGAGTATTTTGTTATATGTGTCATTTGATTTTCCAAATGAAGGCTTATAAAGATAAATCTATCTTTTTGTTTATGGCTATAGAGATTGGCTTGTTTTGAAGTAGGCTATGACCTACAAAATTTCCATGCAAGTTTGTAATCATATGTGATGGTTGAATTCCAATTGGCAATGAGTCATAAGAATGAGCCAATCTTGAATGTATTAAAGTGGTATGACAACACATAAATACAAGATGGGAAATAACCTAGCATGTACGAAACCAATGATATGAGGTTTCTATGCAATGAGTTTTGCAAAGATCATTTATGAGAGCATATTTATGTTTTACTTTGTTTTTAATATTCATTAAGTATAAGTGTTGAAAAGGGATGACCATAGGCTTGGAAAATAGCCTGATAGGGTCTACACGGTTGGGTACACGGGCGTGTGCCTAGGCTTTGTGTAACACACGGGCCACACCCGCAGGCATGTGGCATGGTCGTGTGTCCCCTGCATCTAAAATTGTAAGTCTGTTAAATGAACACCGGCGTGTGTCTTGGCCATGTGAATTTAACAGAATGCTCAAGTCTTGGACACCGGGTGATTGCACGGGCGTGTCCCAAGTCACACGGGCGTGTGACACTTCAAGTTAATAGAAATATTCCAAGGTGCCCAAAGTTTATCAAACGTTCTCGGTTTTGTTCCGCACCGCCTCTAGGTATGTTTTAGGTCTTGAAGGCCTGCTTAAGGGAAATTATATACATATTTGAAAAGTTTTAAATTAGAGCGCAACTTAGTGACATGATTTAATATGTTTATGAACGTGAAATCCTGGTAAAGCCTCAAGCCCTATCTCGGCGTCAGATACGGGTGAAGGGTGTTACATTTAGTGGTATCAGAGATACGGTTTAGTCGATTCTAGTACTACTGTAGAGAGTATTGAGGTTTTTTATACACGCAATTATTCGAATATTGATAGTGTGACGTCTCCTAACCGTTTAAATTGTTTTGAATATAGTAAATGTCTTCCAATCAAGCTCAAGATGAGTCCAAGGGAGCCGAGGGCCATGCTTCAGCTTCCATACAATGAGCTGTATCTAATACTAGTTGAAGGCTTATGTCTGAACACTGAGAAGAGGCCCGAGCTACCTTCTTTGATATGATGGACGAATGGTTTGGGGATTACTTGAGGAATCACCCCAACATACTGAGACCTCCCCCGCCCCCTAACCAAGCTGATGAGGGTGTGCCACGAGGTATGGCACCGGTAAGAATTGGTAAAGCCCCTATTGATAAGCTTAGAAAGTATAGGGCTAAAGAATTCAGAGCTAAAGTTGATGATGATGCTGAAAGAGCCGAGTTTTGTCTCGAGAACACTACACGGGTGTTAGATGATTTGTCTTGCACACATGAGGAGTGTTTGAAGTGTGTCGTGTCCCTCCTAAAAGATACTACGTATCATTGGTGGAAGACTGTATCCTCGGTAGTGCCAAAGGAAAATATCACTTGGGATTTCTTCCAAGCAAAGTTTAGGAAGAAATACATTAGCTAACGGTTTCTAGACTTTAAGTGAAAGGAGTTCTTGGAACTCAAACAAGGGAACAAGACTGTAGCAGAATACGAACGAGAGTTCGTGAGGCTAAGTCAGTACGTAACTGAATGGGTCCAAACTGAGTTGGAAATGTGTAAACGCTTTGAGGAAGGTCTGAATGAGAAAATTAAGTTGTTGATTGGGATCCTAAAAATACGGGAATTTGCCGCATTGGCTGATCGGGCCAAAAAGGCCGAGGAGTTTAACAACGAAATAAAGCAAGCAAAGAGAGAGGCCTGAGTCGTGAGCAAGAGGTCCAGTGGTAAAATAATCTCATTTCCCACAAAGAAATCAAGGAGCCAGCATGAACACTTCATTTCATCAGTAGGAGATTCGGGTAGAGCGAGAAGCTCTAATTGACGAAGTCAAAAGTCTTCCTCCCCGATGGTAACTAGTGTGGGGAGTGTAGATGATCAAAAGCCGAAGTGTAAGAGTTGCAACAAATTTCACTACGAAGAATGCCGAGTGAAGAGCGGTGCATGTTTTAGATGTGGATCTCTTGACCACTTTCTCAGGGACTGCCCAGAGCGAGTGGAAAAAGAAGTGGAAGTAACCCTGAAGTCGAGTACTCCCATTTCATGGGGTAGACCTCCGAGATATCTTAGAAGTGCCAGTGGCAGGCGAGTTGTGGCTAAAGACGCATCAAAACTAGAGGTTCGAGCCCCGGCAAGAAGGTATGCGATACGCGTCCAAGAGGAGGCCTCTGCTCCTGATGTTATTACGGGTACTTTTTTTCTTTTTAATACAAGTGTTATTGCTTTAATTGACCCGGGGTTGACGCATTCATACATTTGCATTAGCTTGGTATCTAGAAGGAACATACTCATTGAGCCTATGAAATTTATTATTAAAGTGTCGAACACACTAGGCAGATCAATCATGGTTGATAAAGTCTGTAAGAATTGTCCTTTGACGATTCACAGTCATTGTTTTCCGACTAATCTTATGTTGTGACCATTTGATGAATTTGATGTAATACTTGATATGGATTGGTTAGCACTGTATGATGTAATTGTAAATTGTGGTAGTAAGTATATTAAATTGAAATGCCCAGATGGTGAGATTCTACGGGTTGATTCAAGAGAGTTGGGTACGCCTCCGGTTGTGATCACAACAATGGTTGCTCAGAGATATATGAGAAAAGGGTATGAAGCCTATCTTGCATTTTTATTGAACACTAATGAAACAGAGTTGAAGATTGAGTCTGTGCCTATAGTATGTGAGTACCCAAATGTATTTCCAGAAAAATTACCCGGATTACCTCCTGAAAGGGAAATAGAATTTGGTATTGAGCTGGTGTCAGGGACAGCTCCTATTTCAACTACTCCATATAGGATGACACCAACTAAACTTAGAGAGTTGAAAGCACAGTTGCAAGAGCTGACAGATAAAGGTTTTGTAAGGACGAACTTTTCACCTTGGGGTGCTCCCGTTCTATTTGTAAGGAAGAAAGATGGTTCGATGAGGTGATGCATAGATTACCGCCAACTGAACAAGGTAACTATCAAGAATAAGTATCCTTTACCAAGGATCAACGATTTATTCGATCAGTTGAGAGGAGCCACCGTGTTCTCTAAGATAGACTTGAGGTTTGGCTATTTTCAGCTGCGAGTTAAAGAATCAGATGTACCTAATACAGCTTTCAAAATAAGGTACTATCATTATGAATTTCTCGTCATGTCGTTTGGGTTAACAAATGCACCAGCCGTATTCATGGATCTAATGAATAGGATCTTCGGGCCATATTTGGATAAGTTTTCCGTTGTGTTCATTGATGACATCTTGATTTATTCCAAAGATAAGTCAGAACATGCAAAGCACTTGAAAATTGTGTTGCAGACTTTGCGGGAAAAGCAGCTGTATGCTAAGTTTAGCAAGAGTGAGTTTTGGCTTCAGGAAGTTGGCTTTTTGGGTCATATTGTTTCGGGTGAAGGCATATGAGTCGATCCAAGTAAGATTTCTGCTATTTTCGAATGGAAACCACCTAAAAATGTAACTGAGGTTAGAAGATTTTTGGGCTTAGCCGGTTACAATAAAAAATTTGTGAAAGGATTCTCCATGATAGCAACTCCGATGACGAGATTGTTATAGAAAAATGTTAAGTTTGAATGGACGGAAAAGTGTCAACAAAGTTTTGAGAAGTTAAAGACACTGTTAACTAAAGCTCCTGTTTTAGTATTGCCTGAGTCTGGAAAAGAATTTGTAGTCTACAGTGACGTATCCTCAAATGGACTGGGTTGTGTACTTATGCAAGATGGCAAGGTAATAGCCTATGCTTCACGACAGTTGAAGCCGCATGAGAAGAACTATCCTACACATGACCTAGAACTTGCTGCCATCATTTTTGCTTTGAAAATTTGGAGACATTATTTATATGGTGAGACTTGCCACATATTCACTGACCACAAGAGTTGAAGTATTTGATGACTCAAAAAGAATTAAAATTGATGTAGCAGGGGTGGCTAGAGTTAATCAAGGATTACGAACTGATTATTGACTATATCACCTGGGAAAGGCGAATGTGGTCACTGACGCGTTGAACAGAAAATGCTTGTTTGCATTAAGGGCCAT
The DNA here is from genome assembly GCF_007990345.1 of Gossypium hirsutum. Classification (NCBI taxonomy): domain Eukaryota; kingdom Viridiplantae; phylum Streptophyta; class Magnoliopsida; order Malvales; family Malvaceae; genus Gossypium; species Gossypium hirsutum. The sequence goes on from NC_053424.1 coordinate 95,402,363, forward strand.
GGATGCTGGTTTGGCATTGCTTGATGATGGTTCAGTCTTGGCTAAGCTAGAGGCTTGGCCGACATTTCTTTAGGAAATCTATGATGCTCAAACTAATGATGATGACTTGCAAGCTAAAAGAACTCAATATGAGTCAAGTATTGAATCAGATTTTCAGATTGGTTCTCATGGATGTTTGATGTTCAGAGATAGGGTTTGTGTACCCAAAAACAATGAACTTATTCAGAAAATTTTGCAAGAAGCACATAACAGCCGTTTGTCAATTCACCCGGGAAGTACCAAGATGTACAACGATTTAAAAAAATGTACTGGTAGAACGGCATGAAAAGAGATATTTCAGAATTTGTGTCGAAATGCCTAGTATGTCTGCAAGTTAAAGCTGAACATCAAGTGCCTTCAGGTTTGCTATAGCCTGTGATGGTCCCCAAATGGAAGTGAGATAGAGTTACTATAGATTTTGTGACAGGAATGCCATTGACCCCGAAGAAGAAAGATGCCGTGTAGGTCGTAGTAGATAAGTTGACAAAGTCGACTCATTTCATTCCAATGAGGACAAATTACTCCCTCGATAGATTGGCCGACTTGTACATTTCTGAGATTGTAAGATTGCATGGGGTACCACTGTCGATTATTTCTGATAGAGACCTGAGGTTCACTTCGAGATTCTGGAAGAAATTACAAGAACCCTTGGGTACGAAGTTAAGCTTTAGTACAGCTTTTCATCTTTAGATAGATGGTCAGTCTGAGCAGATGATTCAAATTTTTAAGGATATGTTACGATGTTGCATCCTTGAATTTCAGGGCAGCTGGGAAAAATATTTGCCGCTAGTAGAATTCGCCTGCAACAATAATTTTTAGATGAGTTTGAAGACGGCACCTTATAAGTCCTTGTATAGCAGGAAGTGCCGAAATCCATTGTATTGGACAGAACTTAAGGAAAATCAGATTGACGAAGTTGATTTGATTAAAGAAATTGAAGAGAAATTTAAAGTGATACGAGACTGTTTGAAAGTGGCATCGGATAGGAAAAAGTCATATGCTGATCTGAAAAGAAAGGAAATTGAGTTTCAAGTTAGAGATAGAGTATTCTTGAAAGTGTCTCCATGGAAAAAGGTGTTGAGATTTGGCTGAAAAGGCAAACTGAGTCCGCGATTTATCGGACTGTACGAGATCATTGAAAGTGTTGGACCCTTAGCCTATCACTTGGCATTGCCACCTGAACTGGAAAAGATTCACGATGTGTTCCACCTATCTATGTTAAGGCGATACCGATCAGACCCCTCTCACGTGATTTCGTCGACTGAGATTGAAATTCGATCGAACATGACCTATGGAGAGGAACCAGTTAAGATATTGGCTCGTGAGGTTAAACAATTGATGAATAAAGATGTGGCCTTAGTAAAAGTTTTATGGCATCGACATGGTGTAGAAGAGGCTACATGGGAACCAGAAGAAACCATGAGAAGCCAACATCCGAATCTATTCACTGGTAAGACTTTCGAGGAAAAAAGTCCCTAAAGGGGGAGAAATGTAACATCCCAAAATAGGGCTTAGTCGGAATAGTGGTTTCAGGACCACAAATCTGACATCAAAATATTTATTTTGATTATTACGAGGCTTAGAATATGAGAATATGCATGTGTTAAAGTTTCATGAAGGAATTCTTTAAGTAAGTGCCCAATTGGAAAATTAGGGACTAAATTGAATAAATTGCAAAACTTGGATTCTAGAAGCAATTTGCATGAAATTACTTTAGATTATAAAATAGAAGGTCTCGAGAAGCAATTTTTCCAATTTATAAATTTTTGGACAAAAATGGGTCTGCATGGATGAAATTTCAAAGAAAGGGCTTAAGGGCATTCTGGTCATTTAGCATATTAATGAAATAAAATGGGAAAAAGAAGGCAAAAATCAACCATTCTTCTCCCTTGTCCAGTCGAAATTCCTAAGCCACCATAGCTAGGGTTTCCAAGCTTTTCAAGCTCATTAGTAAGTGCTCCCAAGCCCCATATTTCATGCTAGGGTTCATGTTTAAAATTTAATCATGCTTGAGTTATTTTTATTTTGATGTTTTATGGAGGAATATGAAGGTTTGAAGTGTGTTAAACAACTTTTCCTAGGTGATTTTCATTAAAAAACCCTAAAGGGACCTTTTTGCAAAAGTTGTAAAATGTGTGGTAGAAATGTGAAAATAATGGAAAATTTGGGCTACCATAAGAGGGAAAAGTGTTCGGCTAGGCTTGAGTAAGGTAGAAATTGCATGCGTTTCATTATACGAGCCTAGGGACTAAATTGTAAAAATATGAAAGGTTAGGGGCAAAACAGTTATTTGGACCGGAGGTGGAATTTAGACTTGAAATGTATAATGTGGAGTGTTAATGATATATTTTTATTGTTATAGACCCCGAGGAACAAATTCTGGAGGTCGATCGAGGAAAACAAAAGGTTTTAGAATAACCGAAACACGACATTGAAACGAATACCAGGTAAGTTCGGATAACTTAAAGTAAACACTCAATGTGCCTAATTATATGATTTATGAATGCATGATGATTGCATTTATTAATAACATGAAATTCTATAAAATTCATGTTTAAGTATGAATTGTGATAAATGTCTCGATTGAGGTTAAAAAAGGGAATTCGATAGATAAACCACGATTAACATGTGTAATGAGGTCCTGCATGTGTTGCAGTAAGGATTTAGCCTAGACGGGTAATCTGTTGATCTCATTTATAAAAGTATCTAGCCCGGACGGGTGTTCCTTGAATGGTCGAGCCTCCCGAAGAATATGTGTGCATTATGGAATTAGCCCAGACAGGTAATCCGAATAGGATCTGAATTTAGCCTGGTCTGGTATTTCAGATCCGAGCTCAATAAAGGTGTTTGTCGTTATAAGGGATTTATCCTGGACTGGTAATCTCGACATCACCTTATGGGTTCATAAAATGGGGGATTTAGCCTGGACTAGTAATCCCGCCATAAGATGTGAGGTTCGCGGGAGTGCATATCTGAAACGATCATTATACGAATTGACGGTAAATGGATATTCCATCAAGATTTCCTAGAAACTCAATGAGATTAATGTGACATATATATATACAAATGAGATGTTGAGTGATGAGCTCATCTAAGATAACTTCCATAGTGCATTGTTATGTGACTAACTCATTGATTGAGTGTAAGTGATAGGGAAGCCATCCTATGCTCATTGAATTTATTACCCAATTTGATTGTATGCTAATTACTTGGTAAGTTTACTTTCCGGTTATTCGAGTTTACTAAGCATGAAAATGCTTACCCCTCTCTTTTACCTGTCTCTCATAGAGCTCGAGGACTCATAAAGATTGGAAGACGGTTGGAGAGTCAGCATACTATCAAATAGACCAGCTTTGGTATAAAGACATTTCTAAATTGTTCAATGGCATGTATAGGTCTTTTGAGTATTTTGTTATATGTGTCATTTGATTTTCCAAATGAAGGCTTGTAAAGATAAATCTATTTTTTTTGTTTATGGCCATAGAGATCGGCTTGTTTTGAAGTAGGCTATGACCTACAAAATTTCCATGCAAGTTTGTAATCATGTGCGATGGTTGAATTCCAATTGGCAATGAGTCAGAAGAACGAACCAATCTTGAATGTATTAAAGTGGTATGACAACTCATAAATACAAGATGGGAAATAACCTAGCATGTACGAAACCAATGATATGAGGTTTCCATGCAATGAGTTTTTGCAAAGATCATTTATGAGAGCATAATTACGTTTTACTTTCTTTTTATTATTCATTAAGTATAAGTGTTGAAAAGGGGGTGACCATAGGCTTGGAAAATAGCCTGATAGGGTCTACACGGTTGGGTACACGGGAGTGTGCCTAGGCCGTGTGTGACACACAGGCCACGCTCGTGGGCGTGTGGCATGGTCGTGTGTCCCCTGCATCTAAAATGGTAAGTCTGTTAAATGAACACGGGCGTATGGCATGGTCGTGTGTCCCGGCTAAATCCACAATGCACACATATTCTTCGGAAGGATCGATCACTCAAGAAACACCTGTCCGAGCTAGATCCTTTCTATATTTGAGATCAACGGATTACCCATCCGGGCTAAATCCTTTTCTACAACACATGCAGGATCTCAAGTTATGTAAGCCATGTTTTATCCATCGAATTTCCCTTTTGACTTCAATCGGGACATTTATTATCATATCATTATTATTAACAAATTTCATGGATTTTCATGCCATCATTATAACCAATTTTCATACATTCATAACACATGTAATTAGACATATTAATAGTTTATTTAAAGTTATTCGAACTTACTCAGTACTCGTTTCAATTTTGTGTCTCGGGTTATTTCGAAACCTTTCAGTTTTCTCGATCGACCTCTGGAATTTGTTCCTCGGGGTCTATAACAATAAAAATGAATCATTAATACCTCACATTATTCTTTTCGAGTCTAAATTTCACCCCCAGAAAAAATAACCGTTTTGCCCCTAACCTTTCATATTATTTACGATTTAGTCCCTAGGCTTGTATGATGAAATGCATGAAATTTCTTCATTACCCAAGCCTAGCTGAATGTTATTTCCTCTTATGCCAGCCCATAAATTTCCATTATTTCATATTTCTACCACATATTTTACACCTTTTGCAAAAAAGGTCTTTTTAGGGGTTTTTCATGAAAATCACCTAGAAAAAGATGTTTAACACACATCCAACTTTCATCTTCCTCCATAAAACATCAAAGAATAAAAATTTCACACATGGGTCACTTTACAAACATGAACCCTAACTCAAAATATGGGTAGAAATTGAGAGAGTAAGCTACCGGGATTTCAAAAATACGAAAACATTAAAAACGGGGCTAGGGAGCACTTACTATTAAGCTTGAAAAATGAAGAAACCCTAGCTATGGTGGCTCTCAAATTTTGGCGGCTAGGTGGAGAAGGTGAGCTGATTTTTGTCTTCATTTTCCCATTTTATTTCATTAATTAGCCAAATGACCAAAATGCCCTAAAGACCTTTCTTTGAAATTTTATGCATACATGCCCATTTTTGTCCAAAAAATTAGAAATTGTGAAAATTTCTCTTTAAGGACTTCTAATTAATAATATAAAGCAATTTCATGCAAATTGCTTCTAGAATCCAAGTTTTGCAATTTATTCAATTTGGTCCTCATTTTCCAATTGGACACCTTACTCATAAAATTTCTTCATGAAACTTTAAAAAATGCATATTTTCATATTATAGACCTAATAATAATCATATAATAAATATTTCAACGTCAGATTTGTGGTCCTGAAACCACTGTTCCGACTAGGCACTATTTTGGGATGTTACAAAATGCATAAGATCCAATTAAGGAAATAATAAAAAAAATTTGTTTGAGGAAAACAACCGATCTTTCCATGAAATTGTTGCATTGTTGTGACATCAAGGTCCCATGTCACAACATTGTCCCTGTAACAACCCGACTTTAGCTAAATCAGAATAGTGGTTTTGGGACCACAGATCCGAGGTTAGAAAATTATTTTAATATTATTTTTGGTGTTTATAGCATGTGAATATGTATGTATGAAAATTTCGTGAAATGATTTTAGCGTTTGAGTGTTTAATTTGATGAAAGGACTAAATTGCATAAAATGTAAAAGTAGCATGTTATAAGTTAAAAGCGTCTATTTGCCATGGTTTATCAAATGAAAGGTCCTTATGTTTATATTAGACCATTGATAGTTGAATTTTTCATAAATGGCCTTATATTAATTGTTTTTAAAGGTTATTGTTAAATGTTAATATTGGTAATTAATAAATCATGTTATTATTAATTAAAACAAACATAATGGTGGCCTTTTTATGATCTTTTTACACCAAAAATAGAATAAATAAGAAGCCATTTTCATGTTTTAGGGTTCGACACTTTGTGTTTGTGATTAAGGTATGATTTGAGTTCGATTTTTTTTATGATTTTTATGTTTTTGTGATCGTTGCTTTGAGTACTAGCTAACCTAGGGACTAATTTGCAAAAATGATTAATTTTTTAAAAGTTTACATTGAGGAATTCATGTGTTTTTGAATGTTTGATAATGAGTTATGAAAGTTTAGTGATGGATATCTATGTTTTGTAAAGTGATTTTGAGTAAAAATGCATATTAGGGATTAAATTGGGAAAAGATAAAAATGTAGGTTAAAAGTGTAAATAAATGAAAGTTTTGGGCTACTAGAGGTCCTTATGAAATTCAGTCAAGCACGGGTTAAATTGAATTTCATGAATTTTGTGTATTTATGAAATAGGGACTAAATTGAATAAATGTGGAACTTTAGGGGCTAAAGTGTAAAATGCCCAAATTTTGTGTTTTGGATGAAATTGAATGAATTGATGAATAAAAGATTTAATTTTTAATGTATATAGATCAAGAAAGAAATAAACCGGATTTAGGTCGGGGAAAATCGAAGGTTATCGAATAGTCGATTCAGTCCCTTTATTCCGACTACGAGGTAAGATCATAAGCAAATAAATGTCTTTGAATTGAATTATATATTTTTTATTATTATTGAATTTCTATGAATGTCGAACGAGCAAATACGAGCAAGAATCGACAAAGTTACGATATTTGAAAGTCTCTCACGAACCTTAGGAATAGTATAGGATACGAATGTCATAACATTAGGTTACCGGGATGTGATTGCATGTAAGACCATGTTTGGGATATTGGCATTTTGTTGTGATTACGTGTAAGACCATGTCTAGGACATTGGCATCGTTAATCGATTTCGTATAAAACCCTGTCTGGGACAGTGGCATCGATATGTGATAACATGTAAGACCATATCTGAGATATGGCATTGTACGAGCTTTATGTGATTCCGAGTATCCTTAACGATTTCGAATGGTTCAACAGGCAGAGTCAAGTCGAGAAAGAATATGTGAATGAGTTAAATGGCTCAGGTACGTACGAGATTCATACGAGTAATGAAAGGGAAATAATTGATGAATTCAATTATGATATTGAATATGTATACAATGAGAAAGGTTTGTGAACTTGAATGTGTTTAGCTATGCTTAGCATATTTGAATTTATATGAAAATATTCATATGATGACTTTATTTGTATACGGCTTACTAAGCTTTTAAAGCTTACCATGTTTATTTTTCACTATTTTATAGATTATCGAAGCTAGCTCAGACTTAGGGATTGTCGGGAAACATCATCACACTATCAATCAACTTGTTGGTATTTTTGAAGCTTTGTATATATGGTATATGGCATGTATAGGCTAGTGTCATCTTGATATGTTTTGAGTTATACTTTAGCCATGAGTTTTGGCTTGTCAATAGTGGTGTATATGGCTACTTGAGTTGACTTGATTTATGTGTTTGATAAATGATATATGTGGTGTATATATATATATATATGGCCTTATGTTTTGGCATATTTTGTGATGGTTATATGTTTGATTGTGTAGCTAGTTGATAATTGGTGTATTAATGTCTGAAAGATAGCATGTTGTGCCTTTATTTTGAGATGATGAAATGGTATATTTTGTAACAAGAATTAGTAATTGAAATGATGAAGAAATGCATTTAGAAGTTATGCAAATTTGATGATTTTTGACTTATTGATTTGGTATGTTTTGGCCATGTATTTGAGTAGTTAAGAGAATGATTTCTAAATGGCATGATATGTGTATGAATGGTTATTAAATGGCTGACAATTGGGTTGAATTATTGATGCAAATTATACTTGTGTATGCTTGTGAAAATAGGGTAGCAAAATGGTTATGCAAATAGCTTATTTTTGTCCACACGGGTAGAGACACGGGTGTGTGTCTCAGTCGTGCGTGACACACAGTCATGCTACACGGCCGTATGTCCCTTTGGGTATCCTTCGAATTAAAGTCAATATACCCTACAGGTTTGACACGGTTTAGACATACGGTCGTGTCTATTGGCCGTGTGACCCAAGTCAGTAACCCCTCCAGTTTTCCCACGGCTATGGCACACAGGCGTGTCTTCGGCCATGTGGTGCAAGTCAGTATGTATGCCCTATTTTCTCATGAATTAGACACACGGGCATATCTGAGGCCGTGTGAGGCACACGGTCTATTCACACGGGCGTGTGACCTCTGTAAATTTAAATTTTTTTTAAGTTTTTGTAAATTTCTTTACAAGATCGTTTTAGTCCCGAACCTTCTTTAAAGCATGTTTAAGGTCTCGTAGACTTATTTAAGGGACATTGTGTATGTGAAAGAATGTTATTCGATAATGAATGTTTATTGAGTTGTGAACTGTTAGTTAAATGTTGTGTTTGATCGGTAATGCCTTGTAACCCTATTTCGACGATAGATATAGTTTAGGGGTGTTACATTTATTAGTATCTGAGCTACAGTTTAGTTAATTCTAGGACTAATGTAGTGAGTGAGAGTCTAGCTATACGTGCCATATATATATAAACTACGATAGTGTGATGATTACTGACAGCTTAAAATGTGTTTTCATATAATAGTAAATGGATCTCGATTGAGTTTTAGCTGACGATGTGGAAAGTAATGCACCCGCTCCTGCTTAAAGGGAAGCGTCGACTAATTCTAGGCCGATTTCAAATAGTGAAGGGGGAGAGGCTAAGCAAGTCATCTTTCAAATGATGAGCGAATGGTTTACGAAGTTCGTTCGAACGAATCTGGTTGTTCAACAACCTCCACCCCTGCCTATTTCTCAACAAATCCCAGCTGTGCCGCAAGTGATAGATCCGATTCGATTGAGTAAGCCACCAGTGGATAAGATACATAAACATGGGGCTGAGGAGTTCAGGGCTACCGTTGATGATGATGCTGAGAGAGCTGAGTTTCGGCTCGAGAATACTATCCTAGTATTCGATGAATTGTCTTGTACTCCTGATGAATGTATCAAATGTGTAGTATCTTTACTTAAAGATAATGCATACCATTGGTGGAAAATGTTGATATCAGTGGTTCCAAGAGAACGAGTTACTTGGGTGTTCTTCCAATCCGAGTTTCAAAAGAAATACATCAGTCAAATAGTTCTCAATCAAAAGCATAAAGAGTTTCTAGAATTGAAACAGGGTAGAATGACAGTGACTGAGTATGAAAGAGAATTTGTACGGTTGAGCAAATATGCTTAGGAATATGTTTCCACTGAAGAAATTATATGTAAGCGGTTTGTTGATGGGTTGAATGAATATATAAAACTTTTAGTCGAGATTTTGGAAATCAAAGAATTCGTTGTTTTAGTTGAAAGGGCTTGTAAAACCGAGGATCTCAGCAAAGAAAAGAGAAAAGCAGACTCAAAAGCTAGAGACTCAAGAAAGAGATTAATGAGTAAGCCGTGTCAATCTTCATCGAAGAAATTTTGAGATTCATTTAATCATTCTAATACATCTGTGGGACATTCAATCAGAGATAGTGAAAAGCAACCTATGAGATCTAAAGCTCAAGCTACATCTATTGCCAGTGTTGGCAGTGGGAGACAAAACCGACCCGAGTGTAGACATTATGGAAAATGGCATACCGGTGATTGTAGATTGAATGATTGAGCCTATTTTAAATGTGGATCATTGGATCATTTTATTCGTAATTGTCCTAAGTTGGCTGAGCAAGATACAGTACAAAACGCGAGGCCGCTAGAGGTAGACCACCCAGAAATGCTGTTAATGTGAGTGGTAGTCAGAGAATGACTAAAGACTCTACTATGAGGTCTAAAGCCAGAGCACCTGTACGAGCCTATGCTATTCACGCTCACGAAGAAGCGTCATCTCCAGATGTTATTACCTGTACTTTTACTCTCTATGACACTAAAGTTATTGCATTAATAGATCCAAGATCAACTCATTCATATATATGTGTGAATTTAGTATCCAATAAGACTTTGCTTGTAGAGTTTACTGAATTTGTAATTAGAGTATCGAACCCCTTAGACAAGTGTGTGTTGGTTGATAAAGTGTGCAAGAATTGCCTGCTAATGATTCGAGATTCCTGCTTTCCGACTGATCTGATGTTGTTACCATTAGATGAATTTGATGTAATTCTGGGTATGGATTGGTTAACATTGCATGATGCTATTGTGAATTGTAAATAAAAGACAATTTATCTGAGATGTCAGAATAATAAGATTATTCGTATTGAGTTAGATGATTTAAATGGTTTACCAGTAGTGATTTCTTCGATGTTAGCTTAGAAATACGTGAGAAAGGGTTGCGAAGCTTATTTTGCTTATATACTTGATATGATAGTGACTGAAAAGAAAATTGAATCAGTGCTAGTTGCGTGTGAGTATTCGGATGTGTGTCCTGAATAGTTACTGGGTTTACCATTGATATGAGAGGTTGAGTTTGGCATTGAGTTAGTACCGAGAACAACACCAATATTAATAGCCCGTACAAAATGGATTCGACAGAATTGACAGAATTGAAATCTCAGTTACAAGATTTAACTGATAGAGGGTTTGAAAGACCGAGTTTCTCGCATTGGGGTGCTCCTGTGTTGTTTGTGAAAAAGAAAGATGGCACGATGATAATGTGTATTGACTATCGACAGCTTAACAAAGTGACAATCAAGAATAAGTATCCTCTACCCAAAATAGATGATTTTTTTGATCAATTAAAAGGGGCTACAATGTTTTAAAAGATAGATTTGAGATCGAGTTATTATCAGTTGCGAGTTAGAGACTCTGATGTGCCAAAGATAGCTTTTAGAACGAGGTATGGTCATTATGAATTTTTAGTTATGCCTTTTGGACTAATGAATGCACCTGCTGTCTTTATGGATTTAATGAAACAAATTTTTAGACCGTACTTAGATCGGTTTGTTATTGTATTTATTGATGACATATTGATATATTCGCGAAATGAATCTGAGCATGCCGAGCATTTGAGAATTGTATTACAGACTCTGCGTGAAAAGCAGTTATATGCAAAGTTCAGTAAATGTGAATTCTAGTTGCGCGAGGTTGGTTTTCTGGGTCATATTGTGTCAGAATTAGGTATTCGAGTTGATCCAAGAAAGATATTTGTGATTATAGATTGGAAGCCTCTGAGAAATGCATTTGAAGTCTGCAGTTTTTTGGGACTAGCTGGCTGCTATAGACGTTTTGTAAAAGGCTTTTCAATGATTGCGACTCCATTGACAAGATTGCTTTAGAAAGATATAAAGTTTGGATGGTCCGATAAATGTTAGAAAAGTTCTGATCAGCTAAAAGTCATTGTAACACCCCTTACTCGAGTTCAACGCCAGAACAGGATGCGAGATGTTACCGGACTTGAACACATACATACAAACATTTTTGGGTCATAAAATTTTGCTCGATTTTAAAAATTTCAAACTTCCTCTTAACAACCCTAATATAGACCTACGAGGCCCAAAACATGCTTTGAAAATGGTTCGAGAATAAACTAAACACTTTAGAAAACTTTGTAAAATTTCAAAACAGACAGGGGCACACGCTCGTGTGGGAGGGCGACACGCCCGTGTGTCTTCTTAACATGGCCATGTTGAAGGCCCGTGTGGCTCACATGGCCTGAACATATCGGGACGCCCATGTCCCTAGCCCATGCAAATTTATTTCTCGATTCGAACCTACAGGGGTTTTTACATGGCTTGGTACATGCTCGTGTCCATTGCCCGTGTCCCTCACATGGCCATGACACGCTCGTGTTCAAAAACCTTAACATTCTATTTCTGACATCAGCAACCCTTTAGGGGCACACGGCTATGGTACACGCTCGTGTACTAGGCCATGTCTTCCACACGGTTGGAACACATGGTTGTGTCTCTACCCGTGTGATTACTACTGGGCATTCTATTTTGCCAAATTTAGGTGTAGGGGACACACGGCCTGACTACACGCCCATAGGGTAGACAGTGTGTCACACATAGCCTAGACACACGTCTGTGTGTCTACCCGTGTGGACAAGAACAAGGCTATCTACCAAGCCTTTTTTCCACCCTCACTTGCACCAACCTACACAACATCAAAGATCTCCAATCCAAGCCTAAACACACATAACCAAACAGCCACAACCAAACATCCACATCCATGAGAATTTTCATCAAATGCATTTAATTGTAATGAATATTAGCCAACATCAATGGCCTATACAAAATGAATATCACATTCATATGAGCCAACACTTGTGGCTAAACTAACATGACACTAAACAAAAAGAACAAGTCCCTATACATGCCACACTCAAAACATTTAAACTAGCTATACCAAAAGCTTCAAGTGATAGTGTGATTGATGCTTCCGGTTTCCCTTGATTCTCGAACTAGCTTGGCGGCACTATAAGAAAATGAAAAAAGAAAAGAAGTAAGCATAAAGCTTAGTAAATTAAAAGTAAATAATTAACATTGCTTTACCAAGTAACATCATACTCATAACATATCATACACTTGCACAAGATTCTTGAATGACTATAGACATAACTTACTCATTTCATCCTTACTACTCATATACATAACCCGAGCTCATTCTCATGAGTTTCATGTAGGTACCTGTACCACTCGCAACATAATCATAACTTTTCTCAATCATGATATAATCTTTAAATCACCAGTTGAACCAGTTGAAAAAATAAATGGATATCCGTTAAGCCTCATACAAAAGGGTAAGATGCCGATGCCATGTCCCAGACATGATCTTACATTGGCTCTTATATATCGGTGCCGATGCCATGTTCCAAACATGGTCTTACACTAGCCTACATATAAAGGCCGATGCCATGTCCCAGACATGGTCTTACACTAGCTCATATAAATGCTGATGCCATGTTCCAAACATGGTCTTACACTAGCTCACATAACCCTAGTATCACGACATGGATATCCAATCTATTCCTACGGTTCAACTGGGAGTTTCATCATATCCAATTTCATCATGCATAATCTTAAAAAAATTGAAAATTTCATGCAATATCCATAATTTAATGCATAATAACAATAGAATTGTAATATTTACGTGCAACTTACCTCGGTATACAAAAAGTGGGCGACTAGTTGGATTTAGTCCACTAGCTTGGTTTTCCCCCGGTCTAGGTCCGGATTTCATATTTCTTAATCTAAAATGATAAAATTCACTAATTTAATCATCACATTAATCAAGACATTTCAAAAACTATATTTTGGCTAAATGACCATTTTGCCCCTAGACTTCTAAAAAATTACAATTTTACCCCTAAGCTCGTAAATCGATTTTCATCAAATTTTCTCACTAGCCAAGCCTAGCCAAATTTTTTGTATGCTAGAAGCAGCCCACATTTCCAATTATAATTGACTTCCAATTGTCAATATCAACACAATATAAACAACACAATGTAGCTAAACACATAATTCTAACACGATATATAATTGTCTTCCAATTGTCAATATCAAACCCGTTAGTTCAATAGGTTACAAGGTAAAAAAAATTCAAGAATGTTAGGCATATTATTTCATCGAAACAAGTACATAAAATTTTACATATATGTTAGAAGACTACAAGTGGTCAGAAATGTTAATATTTATTTGAATTTTCATCATGAGTCATATTGCTTGGGCCACGTAGGACTTTTCAGCTTATAAATTTTTGTGGCTTAGGTTGGTTCGGATTTGAAGAAATGAATCTACAAAATGGTTTAAGCATGAAAATAGTTTGCCACATTATATTGACCCTGTTACTACCCTAATTATATCCTTTACCTCACCACCTTATATCTACTTCTCTTGCCTTCCTTTTCTCTCTATTTCCTAAGGTACAATATAGTATTTACGAGTTCACTCATCTTAGCAAGTCTTTTGTGCAAAAAATGAGTATTTTTCTTTGTTTTTTTTCTATTTTTGATTTCTATTTTTATTTTCTACTCACTTTGCTTTTGTTCATTCTATGTTTTCTCGCTTGGCTTTTAGCCGTCACAAAGCTTTTCTTCACTTGATTTTTCTTTTCTTCATTAAAGAACAAATTTGCAAGAATCTTATACTTACTATACTACAATATCCCTTAGTTTTCACTCTCAATTATTTTTATTTTGAATAATGACCCGATGTCTAAGTTCATGTTGGGACCAAAATGAAAAGGATCAAGAGATAATGCATTAGGCTTACGGTTTCATTTGAAGTTAATCAAGAAAATGGGATTAGGCTAAAAATTTGGTACTAGGGAATTTATACATAGGATCAGCTTTTTTGCTCTAGTGGTTTCCAAATAATGCCATAGATCATCACTAAGTGACTCAATTCATGGATTCCATTAAATAAATTTTATCATTCCAGCAACTTATCATTCAAACAAACTTATATGATTTTTATGTATGTATTTTTCATTTGGAATACTTAACATACTTTTACCTATTCACAGCGTAACAAAAGTGAAATAATTAGTTTAACATAAAACAACCTAAAATCAATTACTATCGGACTAAATTTATAGTTTAAACACAAAATCCTATTTACATGCTCCTAACCTATCACTTGTATCTCTACAAGCTCGAGCACAAACAAGCACACAAAATTAAAATTAAACTAACTAAAACAATTAAAAACAAGTAATAGAATTTAAAATTTTGAAAAAAAAATTTAAAAAATTCTATGTCCCCCTCCCACATTTTATTTTTCACATTGTCCCTAATGTGCATCCAAAAGATAAGAGAAGAGATTACCTGGCTTAAGCATTGAAATTCCTTGAATGTAGTTGGGTTGTATTCCTCGTATCGGTTTAGCTCCTAATTGTATTACGGCCTAATTTGAGGGTCCTACACAAAATAAACACACAAATTTTTTTAACAACTAAATAAGACAAAAAAAAAATATATCATCCAAACTAAAATTATACAGTCCAAAAATAAAAATAACTAAAAGTTCAATTTTAATCATAACCAAATGTTGATCGATCCTCTGTAATGATCGGGTCCTTCCCACGACAAAAAACTATCTTGGTAGCCTTCGTACCCGTATATCGGGTTGGGCTGCTTTGGCTCGGAGTGTGAAATTTGACCCTTGCAACTGGTGGTTGTTCCAGTAGGAACATGTTGTCAAGGTTGTAATCATGGTTCAGTTCCCCTACTTCCTCGGTATCCTTATTTTTTTCCTACTCCTCTCCATCCTCATACTTGGCTTGCCCGTAGAATTGCATGGGTGGATACTTGTTCGGTGGTGGATTGAGTATTGGCATTTCGTACCTCTAGGCGTAGTCTATGCCCACCAGGGACATTTCTTACATCCAACTAATTACCTACTCCACGTCAAGCAATTCACTAAGCCCTTGACTCGTTTGGGTCTTCTCTTTACTTTTCCTTTTTCAGAGATTGCAGGACATCCATTTTGTTCTTCTAGCGTTGGTTCCATTCAATGATTTGTTTCCTTTGAAGCTCGAAATACTAGGTATAAAGCAAATTACCGATGAGGCTCTTTTTTCACTTCACAAATTACTCTGTTGAGGACATCAGAACCTTCGTTTTCTTGCATAAGACATTCACAAGGTGCGGGAAAAATATCTCGACCTTCTTGCCACTGATGCAAGTAAGCATGGACTGGTAGATCCATTTGCCCATGAAAATCTACCTACGTTGCAAAATGGAGTAAAGAAAAATAGCTCAAAAAGAATTAATATTAGACGTATTAAGGGTCAGTGATATACGAGTACATAAAAACTGCATCCAAAATTTTGCAACCGAAAACATAATTCTTAATTAAAGGATAAAGGGATGTTTGTGCTCGCTTGGCATTTCCAAAAGCCTCTCCCCTCAGTGAGATATTCAGCACTGGAATCCATATCGATATCTCAAAAGTAATAAATATCTAAGTCGTCTTAAGCATCAGAGACAAAGACGGAGCATTGTAAAAATTGCAAATTTCTCGGGGAGTAACTAGGACCTCTTTTCCCCGGACCGTTATTTGCGAATGCTCGACGCTTAGTCATTTATTGTTTTCATTTTCTTTCAAAGATGGATAAAATTTATAAACTATCATATCGACTATCGGTTCTTTCGTTTTCAAGCAAAAAATCAGCCCAATGGTTAGCGCAATCCAAATCCCAAATATTGTCGCACAATTTGAACTTGGGTCGAACCCTTGTTCTTGAATGAATTTTTTTCTTTGGAGTTCCAAGAAGTATTTTCTAACCTTTTGGCTCCAGAATCAGGTGGAATTGAAATCCATCGATTCCTACAGTTTTGTGGTGCATCGAACTTTCCTAGGTGACATTCTAACAATAATGAATAGGAAAAATATAATCTAAAATTAACTAATGCGATGAAATAAAATAGAAAAGGAGATTAAGAACGTTTCACCATGATTTTTTGTGTTTTTGTGCAATGTCCACTGTCAAATGGCTGTTAATGGAGGAGAGAACCACAATATGCAATAATAGAGGAAATGGGTGAAGAGAAAGTTGAGAGAATTTGCAAAATTTAGAAGCAGAGAGGGAGATGGAAAGGTCGACTATTGTTTAGGAGGTTAAGTGGGATAATTAGCATGTGATTAGGGTAAAAATTAGGGTTAAAATGGGTTAAAAATATATATAGGGGCTGACCGAGTTGCTAGAAAATGAATCGAAAAAGTGTAGGCCTTACATTAGTATCACGACATGAGGAAAGGATGTCTCACATTAGTATCACGACACGAGGTAAGGATGTCATGACATTGGAATTTGAATGTTTTAGGTTTTTTATCCATAATTTTGTGTTGCGACATGGGGATATGGTGTCGTGACACAGACCCTTACTTTCAAAATATTTTTTATTTGAAATGTAGTGTCACAAAACCATGGTTCGATGTCGAGACACGAGCTTGGAATTTTGAATCTTGATGCTTCGAAGTATTGTGTCGTGACGCTGAGAAGTGGTGTCACTGTACATTCCTTATTTTGAAAATAATGGAGTATTCGAAGTTCCTTGTTGCGACACCAAACCGGCCTTTGTTTTCCATATTCTCAAATTTTTGGGCGTGTCAGTTCTTTCATTAACTCCTAATTTTAAAAATACATCATTATTAGCCACCCTTTGGCGTCCTATGACCATAATCTTATCATAATTAAAATTACTAAACCTAATTAAAGTTCAAAATTACGAAAAGAAAATTTAATTCACACTAATTTAAAACAAAGATTAAAGATTTTAATGATTAATTAGGTGTGCCTACTAGGCTCATCCAATAGATCTTGTATTCCTTTCATCTAATTCTTGTTTTGTTGTCGATCGTCGCAATCCATCCAACATATGCCCTTCCATCTAGGGTCTTTCCATTTTTCACTCTCCCTCAACCTGTGCATTCATACACACATTAAATCACAACCATACCTCATATCAAGGTTGTTAGGGGTAATATAAAAAATTGCGTAACAATTCTCCCCTAGTTTATGTCATAATTTCTCATTTTAGGAATCGTGGCCACATTTGAACACTTCTATTTCACCATCAATTTTCATAATTAGTTCATTTTTCTCGAGATAAATGGTCAATCTAGACATGGAAAAAAATGACCTACCCAATAGAACGAGAATGTCTTAGTCTTCCTTGAGGTCAAGGCAACAAAATCGACGGGTATGATAAAACCCCTCACTTTAACTAATACGTCGTACACTCTTAGGGTGTTCGAGAGACCTATCGTCTAATTGCAGGGTGATTGATGTGTTTCTCAATTCCCTCAATCCGAGTTTTAAGTAAATAGATAGGTGAATCAAATTAATATTTTCCCCTAAATAGCAAAGGGCCTTGCTAAAATGTTTGTCCCTTTTCTCTATAAAAATTGTAAAATTGTCTAGATCTTTTAATTTTGGGGCTATTTTTTGGGAAATTATCGCACTGCAAGAGGCGTTGATATTAATTTGATTACCATTCTTCAATTTCTTATGCCTAGATGCTATCTCTTTTAAGTACTTGGCATATTTCAATATTTTTTCAATTAATTCAAGTAGTGGAAAATTAACATTAAGGGACTTAAATAAATTCAAAAAAATTACTAATTATGCTCCATCCATTAATTCTTTGTCCTCTAACCTCGACGAAAATGGTATGTGCTTTGACATTGGCTACGAGTGTTGTGCAATATCCGGTTCAGCTACTGGTTTGGCTCTTTTCTCCATTTTCTCCTTAAGTTCAAGCTCATTAAGGGTTTCAACGATCATATTGACCTTGTCATCCTCCTTTTGCATGGGCAAGTTTGGGCAATGGCATTCACGTTTTCTTTTATTTCCTTTCGGGGGTTGTTTTTTTGTATTTATTGGAATGCCCATACCCATTTCCCTTCGCATTTTATTCAACACACTTACGATGTTGCGCATTCCTTCCTTTAATTCAGCCACACCGACACAAGTTTGAGCGCATTTGGATTTCATTTGTTGAATATCAAACCTCATTAATTGCATTTCACCTTCAATTTGATCCAATCGTTGACCATAACCAACGAAATCATTGCCGATGGATCTTTCATGTGATTTTTGAATATGTGGACATTGATACGAAGGATTAGGTCAATTTTTAATCGGGTTTCTGCTACCTTGATTGCCTTCCCACTTTAAATTGGAATTTTCCTTCCAACGGGGGTTGTAATTGTTAGGGTAGGGATTTTTACCCCTATTGCCCAAATAATTTACTCCGTGTAGTTGGGTTTTAGAGTATGGTACATAGCTTCGAGCGGAGTCGTTCATGGATGACTTAATAGTGGTCTCCAAGCAGTGTAGCTTTGCCAATATTTATTGATATTTATCGTCCTCTTTAACCACTTTAGCCATTGACAGCTTTGGATTATATGAGAAACACCTATTGGGTCACATATATGAGTTCATGGCTATGTCCTTGATCAATTAGCAGGATCACTCGTAAGTTTTGTTCATGAACGCCCCATCGAATGCACTATCTAGTCCGACTCTCAAACTACCATCCAACCCTTTGTAAAATATTTGTAGTTGAACCATTCTTGCATTTCGTGATGTGGGAACTTTCTTGGTAGCGACTTAAAATGTTCCCATGGTTCGTGTAGTTTTTCGCCTTCGACTTGACTGAAGTTGGCTATGCCACACCTCAATTGAATGATTCGACTAATGGGGAAAATTTTATGTAAAAATTTCCCTACTAATTCATCCCATATAGTGATGGAACCAAGCTCTTGTGAACCAAGTCATTCATAAACGTTATTGCACAAGGAAAAAGGGAACAACCAAAGATGGATGGCATTATTGGTAACCCCGTTCTACTTGAAGGTACCATATAGCTAAATGAATCTCTTTAAATGTTGATTTGGTTCTTCCATCATATTGCCCCGCAACTGCAAGTTATTTTGAATCATCTGGATGGTGGCCGTCTTAATTTCAAAATAATTAGTATTGATCGTCAGCCTCTTGATACTTCTAAAACCTTTTCAACAACAGCGGCAACAACTTGACTGTGGTTAAACATACGAACATCTGGACTGGAAAAACAGCAGTTTCTGCAAGTATACAAGTCAAATGGTAATATAGTAAAATGTTACAACAAAATACTTTGATAAGTATTCCATGGATCGTACTAATTTGTCTTAATTTGTTGTAGCAGATTAAACTAGTTTTCATACTTAAGGAGCCTAAATAAAATCAATTCTGTTACGTTTTAAGTATTTTTTCCAATTTAGTTTTAATTCAATAAAAAGTGTAATTTTAGTTGTTTTATTACCTTAGGGGCCGAATGAGGCCTAAAGGAGGGTTAACGTACTTAGTAAGTGTGCATGAAACCATTCAAAGGCATAAGAACTCGAGGCTAGTCGTCATGTTGCAACACAGGAGTCCAATGTTGCAACATATGGATTAAAATAAAAGAATTCCAAGGCTACCTTTAATGCCGTGACACACCCCTGAAGCTGAAAATGAGCCAAGCAAACTGTCTTCGATGTCGCAACACCAGCCCTGCATAGAAAAGAATTACGAGCTGAGGTTGTTTTTTTCCATACAAAGTATTTTTACATAAAAATGTTAGCCGACCTAGGTCTAAAGACGATGACTAAACCTAACTCTATAAATAGACTATTTAGACACTTGTTTAGGGACAATTTTTCATAATTTATAATTTTCTTTGTAATTTAGTTTTCAGTTCTTTTTAGATTTAGGTTTTCTTTTTAGTTATTTTCATTTGTGTTCACTGGTGAACTTGATTTGTGGCTTCAACCAAACTCTTTGTGTATTTTGCGCTTCATCTATTGAATATAGTTAGGGTTTCTCTTTATTGTCTTATTCTTGATTTGTTCTTAATATCTATTTACTTTATCAAGTTTATTATGTTTATGAAATCCATGAGGAACTAATCCTCTTATGGTGATTAACTAATTTCTATGTAGGGTTTCTTAGCGGATCAACTATTTGGAATAGTAAGAACTTAAACACTTGGCCTGACAATCTTAGGAAGTAATCTAGGTGAGAATTAATTGTTAATCTGTGAACCCCTTACCCCAATTTGGTCTAGACTACGAGGTTGAAAGATAAGGAGTTTTTTCCAACTCGTTAGTTTAGTGGAAGATCGAGAATCTTGCTAGGGTAACGACTAGTTGATTGAGTAGAAACCTGAAATAGAAATTAGTTATGATCACAAGCGAGCTAATAGCCCATGTTTAGATTTGGTTGAGTTTAAAGATTAGGTTTTCCTTTATCATTATTTTCTGCATGTTATTTCTTTTCTTAGATTTATAGATACACCGTAATATATTTTATTTAAAGTACAAATTAGATCTATTTTTGTTTAGGTTAATATTAATTGAGTATTTGCCTCTATTGGGTACGATCCTCGTAGTACTCACCTAATTCGTTGTAACTATATTACAACTGACCTGTATACTTGCGGACACTGCCTCATTCTCACATTTTTAGTTGCAACATCCACACTCTTGACGTTAGTACGTCTGGAGTTGGTCAAGTTGTTGGCGCCATTGTTGGGGAGGCAACGCTACTAGATTAATTTAATTTTTGTGTTTATAGAATAATTAGGAAATTTGTGAGGTATAAATATGATTTTTTTAGTATTTATTTTGACTAACATTTTATCTTTCATCTTGGTTTTAGTGTATGACTCGAAGTAGGGGAACACTCATAGAGTTGTCTACTAATCTAGAAAGACTAACAACTGACTTCTCTTGGTAATCATGAAAATATAGTATACGACATTCACAAGGGAAGTTCGTAAAACAATTCTTAATATTTGACTTATAATATATTTTATCTAACATCTTACATGATGATGTAGGTAATAGGGGCAATTCATTTGGAAATGAACTGGTTACGACCTAGTATTACTCATCCTGTTATCCAAAGTCCCTATTTTGAATTGAACCCTTCATTGCTAACATGAATTTCTTCAAATGTTAAGTTTGGAAATCATAAGAATGAAGACCCTGTGCTTTTCTTCAAACATATATGCAATACCATTGTGTATGTTGGTGTTTCAGCAGAGGTCATCAAATTGTTACTAATCCTCCAATAAAATTTTATGCATGCATAAAGTAAGGTAATTCCCTTGATGTCAGTAATTTTCCATCCTAATACCTTCTTAGATCGTCGGAGAGCTTCCAACAACTTGACCTCCTGACCAGGTGTTAATTCTATAGAAATAACTACTTGCAATGGGTTGTTGTTTTCCAAGTAAGCATATTTCAAATGCAATGGCAAAGTCTTCAACTCTAGTGTGATAGGTTCCACTATAAAAGGTTGTGGAGGATTGAAAGTGTGAGTTGATAAATCCAAGGACTCAAAGCTTTTGATGGTCTTTTTGCAATCTACTTTGCCTCTGTGGACTCACTAAATTCTTCAAAAGTTTTCGTTTCATCCAGCTCAAGTGAATCTGTATCACTATCTGAGTTGTTGTGGCAAAAGCTTGCAAACTCTTCCTCTACTACTATTTCTATCGAACCAATAGCAAGGCACTCTTCATTCTCATTAGCACATTTCAGGGTGTCGAATATGTTGAAAGTGATTTGTTGATCATTTACCCTTATGGTCAGTTCACCTTTTTGCACTTCATTCAAAGTTCTACTTGCAGCAAGAAAGGGTCTTCCATGAATAATCAATACATATTTTTCAGCTTCACATTATAAAATAATGAAGTCGACTGGAAAAATAAACTTATCTACTCTTACTAACACGTCTTCAATTTTAACTTCCGGATGCGCGTAGGATCGACCAGCTAGTTGCAACGTTACCGTAGTAGGTCTTGCTTTTTCAATTCCCAGGTTCCTGAATACAGACATTGGCATTAAATTCATACTTGCTCCTAAATCACACATTGCCTTCCCAACATAATGATTTCCAATTGAGCATGGGATAGTAAAACTCCTTGGGTTCTTCAACTTTGAAGGTAATTTATATGACAATATTATTGTGCACCCTTCAGCGAGAGCAATAGTTTCAAATTCTCCCAATGTTCACTTCTTTAACAATATATCCTTCGTGAATCTTACATAATTAGGCATTTGCTCAAAAGCTTCTACCAATGATATGTTTATGTGGAGTTGTTTAAGAACATCTAGAAATCTTTTGAACTGGGCATCTTGTTTACAATTGTGAAATCATTGAGGAAAAGGTGGAGGTGGTCGTCCTTCAAGTTGTCAATATTGTTTTGTTGTAGCATTTCCATTAGCAAAATGATCTGATTCTATTGCAATAGAATTCTATGTAGCCTTTTCAGTTGCAATGTGCTGATATTGTCTTAGAATGTCACGACACTCATGTAACACCCCTAACCCATATCCGTCGCTAGAATAGGGTTACAGAGTATTACCAGACTTATTTCATAAATAATCGTACAATTCACAAACAATTTCCATTTCCAAATATAAATCATTCATAATCAATCACATTGTCCCTAATACAAGCCTACGAGGCCCAAATCATGCATTAGAAGTGGTTCGAGACTAAATTGATAACTCAATAAATTTTTGGAAAACATAGAAAATTTTACAAAATATAGGGGACAGACGCCCGTGTGGCACAGCCGTATGTCTCGCACGGCCAAAGATACGCCTGTGTCACAGGCCGTGTGGATATTCAAAATGGGATCACATGGTTGTGTCCTAGCCCGTGTCTGACCCCGTGTAACTCCTTGACTTGGGTCACACGACCAACCACATGCCCGTGTGACTAGCCCGCGTGCCCTTCAAAATGGCCTCACACACCCGTGTGCTAGGCCGTGCCAAAACTATAGGGTATACTGACTTATGCCACACAGCCAAGTCACACGCCCGTGTGCTGGGCCGTGTGGCATAAGTCAATATACCCTATAGTTTTGGTTGGGCCGTGTGGAGCATACTGACTTGGTTTCTAATTAAACACCAAGGGACACATGGCCATGTCACCTAACCGTGTGTCACACACGGCTGAGAAACACGCCTGTGTCTCTGCCTGTATGGATAAAAATAGGCTATTTACCAAGCTATCTTGCTCACCTAAATTTGCATTCACCTACACAAATCAAATGGAATTTAACATGGCATAAATATGCATTTAAACCAATCTCAACCAAGCCTAATTCATGATAATTCCATACCAACAACCACAAGACACTCAAATATCACAATAAGCCATTCAATTCATACCAATTTCACATTCTCAAATCACCTAAATGGCCAGTTTCAAATATGCACTATTTTTCCTAAAACCACAAGCATACCAATCTCATCATCCAACTATTTGATACCCAAAATATCAATCCACAACAAGCATTACATAGCCATTATCAACCACATAACAAAAGGCCATTTGCACATATATATATACATCACAAAATATACCAAAATAAGCCAAATCACATGGCTATACACATAACCAAACATTCATCATTTACAAGCCAAATCAAATGGTTAAATCCATTACCAACATATATACCATATAACCAAATACATAAGTTCAAAAGTACCACAATGATAGCTTGATAGTGTAATGAGATCTCCGACGACTCCCAAATCCAAGCAAGCTTCGATAATCCCTATAAAACATAGAAAAGTAAACAGAGTAAGCTATGAAGCTTAGTAAGTTGTTACCATAAATACACTATTTAATCAATTAAACACATCATAATATAACTCGTATTGATCCACAAAACCAATCACATATTCATTCACAAGGTTAGATATGAAATTCTCAAGTTTCTTCAATTCAATGCTTGTATGGTTCATGTACATACCTGTACCAACTCGTATCAATCTCATACTCATCCATATCCTTGATATACCCATTGAATCATTTGGAATAATATCAGATACTCGAGAATCTTGCACCCTAAGTGCCAAATACATAGCCGAAGCTATCTCAATCTCATATCTCATATAATGCTCACTGTCAAGCTTTCAACGGGATTGCTCACAAAAGCTGACGGTCATGACATAGCTACACGGTGCTGCTCACACAAGCCGATGAGAATCTGCAACACATGTCGAACAACTTAGCCACCGGTAAGACGTACAGACCAGCACTCAAAACACATAACCCCTAATGACATGTCATTTGAATCCTAACCTATTCCTAAGGTTCAACCGGGATTTCACATTGTCGAATCTTCGTCGAACATATCTGTAGGATCATATTGAAAATTAATTCAATAATAAAGCATTTAAAAACACAGTTATATTAATGCTTATTAACATACGAACTTACCTCGATCACAAAAATGACGAAAGGGATAGACTAGTTCAATACTTTATCTTCCCCCAATCTAGATCTGAAATTCGTTTTTCTTGATCTATATAATATCAATTTTAACTTACTCAATTATCATTCTATTCAATTTAGCCCAAAAATCACATTATGGCAAATTACACTTTTGCCCTTAATAGTTTAACATCTTTACAATTTAGTCCCTAGCCCATAAAAATACAAATTCATGCAATTAAGTCCTACTCATGCTAACTGAATTTCCCTTATTATCATAGTATCCCATATTTTTCATTTATTTCAGATTTCTACCATAAATTTTTTATATTTCACAAATAAATCCCTAATTGACAATTTTATCAAAAATAACTTTATAAATGTTGTTTATCTAACAACAACCATACCTTTTCTATTATCAAACATCAAAATACATGTAACTTCATCAATAGAAAAACCTTAAACCTTTAACCTTTAACGTTTTTTCAAATTAGCCCCTAGGCTAGCTAGATTAAGCTACAATGATCTCAAAAACACAGAAATCATTAGAAACGGGACAAAACACATGCAAATTATTGCCGAAAGCTTGAGCACAAATATGGCTTCCTAAGCCCTAATTTTTAGTTACAAGAGATGAAAAATAAACATGATACATAGTTTGTTTTATTATATTAATCATTAATTACCAATTTACTTAATTAGCCTTTTAATTTCAACCAAATTTCAACAATACCAATCTCATAAATGTCCACTAACACACCAATGGTCTAATTACCACTTAATGACCTGTAGTTTAAAGTTCCATAGCTATTAGACACCTTTAGCTATTAGAACCCAACTTTTACACTTTACACGATTTAGTCATTTTATCAAATTAAGCACTCAAACGATAAAATTTCTTAACGAAATTTTCATACGATCATACTATCATCCTGTAGACATTAAAATAATGATAAAATAAATATTTTACCTCATATTTGTGGTCCTAAAACCACTGTTCTGATTTGACTAAAAATGAGCTGTTACAACTCAAATACTACCATGTGTTGTTTCTTCAATGCTCTGACATCCTGGAAAGCTTGTGCATCACTCAACCTTTTCTTCCATGTCAATTGGGCCTTTATACATTCATCATGCGTACTCAATTGAACCAATTAGCACAACCTAAGGCCTGTATCAGCCTATTCGGTCACAACACCTACAAAATGTGTTAAAAACTTTTATTTTTATTAACTTTCTATCCTAAGGTTTAAATATTGAAAACGTAAATTAAAATCCTAAGTGGCTTAGAAGTAAGCTTATTAAGTACAGAATTGACCTAAATTAACTACTATATTTGATGGCGGATCAGTGACCCCTTGACTCAACACGATCTGGCTAGGTCCCTTCTCGAGTTTCTTAAACAACATTTCCTACAACCACAGATCAAACCCCTATAACTTCATTCAAACTTAGTAAGTTCCTTTAGTGCAAAAAATATTCCCCACCTTGTCCAAAACTCAGATAAATGATAATAATAGTAATAACAATATAACATTTCCCTGTTCATTTGGATCATTTCTCTTAAACCTTCACAATGGACTTGATCCTAGTCCCGCTTCTATACACTGTCAGATAGGTCTTTGAGAAATTACCTTCTAGCAATTCTACCAGCCTTCGATCAGCCTTAATAGCTCCATTGAATGTCTCACAATTTTTATGGTTCTATTCCTTCAATTATTTACATTTTTCATTCCTCCATTGTACCTTATTCAAGCGGCCTTCCAGCTTACTCTTTTAAATGCCCTTGGTGAGTATTCTCAATCTACCTAGTCTATGGTAGACTCTTTCCTTATCTCAATCCTAATTGCCTTGCTTAAGTTGCTTTTGTTAGAATGAATGCTGGGTTTTACATTACTCCGGCGGACCAAATCCTGCTACGGACCACTAGGATCTAAATACTCTGTCACTTTTGTTGAGTGACCATCTGGGTTCACAAGTTCTCTTTCTTACCCTCTGGTTCCCCAAGAATTAGCCATTTGGCTGTTACTTTCTCAACGGTTTTCCCCTTTAAAAAGAATGGTCTTAACAGACATATAGTGTATCCTTCTATTTTCATGGGTTCTAATAAACCCTTTCTTTCCTTACAGTTTAATTGGAACACTTATGATAACCCCATAATAAATAGCGTCTCTCTTTGAGCATCCTCCACATTCCATAGTGGCAGATCCTTACCTATGACCCTAGGTTAAACCATCTATCGTTCTTTGGTGCACTAGGCACCACTAGTATGTCAACTTCTTCACTACTTTCTACTGGTTAATGTCCTTATGCCCTGCTGGTTTGCACGATTACTATTTTCACAGTCCTTTCCTATTTCCATTACATTCCCATTCTTTGGCGGATTCCTTTTACTCGTTGTTCTACTGTTGCATTTCCATAGTCTCATATTCCTTCCAACCCTTTTTTCCTTCTTTGTGGGTTGCCCTACGATCCCCATTTTGATTTCCTAACCTTTTATTGCCCCCAGCGAACTCTCTACACTTCCATAGTCGAGTCATGGTCTTACACGTACAACCCATGTTTAATGTCATTGCGAACTTCATCAGATGTCATAGTCGGGCTATAGTCTTACACCTAGAGTTCCCTGTGTCTATTGTCCTAGCTGATTATCCCGTGTTTAATGTCCCATTAGACTATTATGTGTTTAATGTCCAGTCAAACTCTCTACACTACCATAACATCTTTCAGCTATGGTCCTACTCGTTTTACTGTCAAATCATCTCTTGTTTCCATACATCTTTTAGCTATGGTCTTACTCGTTTTACTGTCAAATCATATCTTGTTGTCACAGCATCTTTCAATTATGGTATTACAAAATGTAACTTTATGTTTATTGTCCTAGCAGACTACCTAGGTTGCTATAGCCCAACTATGGACTTACACTTTATATCCCCCGTGTTTACTATTTCGACACACTTTCGAAGGATGCCATAGCATCTTTAAACTATGGTCTAGGTCCTATTTACCATGATGCCACAACGTCTTTCAGCCATGGTCTTACTCATTTTTGTCATGATGTCATAACATCTTTTAGCTATGTCTTACTCATTGTTGCCCTTATGCCATAACAACTTTCAACATGGTCTTACTCAGTTTAGGCATATAGCCTCCAATTGATCTCATGGCCTAGCCATGATCTTTACTCTTCCCATTTCCTTCCACTCATACCTCCATTTCACCATCCTATACCTTGGTACTCGAACACCGTAGTGTCCCCTCCGTAAGACCCAGAGCTTCACTCATGGTTCGCACTCAACAATATCATATGGCGGTATCTAATAGAATTACTCTCTCTTTTTCTCATTCATAACTTCGCCTATCTCATAGTTAGTCACCGTTTTCTTATTATGCAGACGCTAATCGTGCATACCTGATCGCCTCCGAAAGTACTAATGTCCAGAGTGTGAATACTACAGTAAAATATAAAAAGACAAGGCAATATCCACAAGTATATGGGTCAGGTTGTAATATAGTTTTACAACGAAGTAGGTGAGTACTCCAAGGATCGTACCCAAGGGAGGCTAGTGCCAGATCAACTCTAACCTAAACACTGAAAGATCTAATTAGTACTCTTAAATTAGTTATAGTATGAAAATATAAAATAAAGGGTTTTTAGGGTTTTTATAATAATAAAGATAAAATAACATAAAAGAAATAGACTTCAAGAGATAGAAAGGGAGAATAAATCAAATCTTGATTATGGGTGATTAGCTCGCTTTAGTAATCTCTATCAATTGTCATTTTGGATTCCTCGTCAATCAACTAGTCGTTACCCTAGTAGGACCTTTCGATCGTCCACTAACATAACAAGTCAGCAAGAACTACTTATCTCCCCACCTCATTGTCTAAACAGGTTTAGGGTGAAGGTCTTTACAGATGGGCCATACCAAATTTGGGTTAATTCCCACCTTGATAACTTCCCGGGGTTGTCAAGCCTAGGGTATGTTCCACGTTCTTCCTTTCCCAAATAGCTGATCCATTAAGTACCGTACAAAACAGTTAACATAACATACCTCCACTCGCTGATGCCCTATAGAGGGATTAGTTTCTCATGGCTTTCATGAACAACATAGAATTGATGTAAATAGAAAGCATGCTAATTAAATTGACAAGATAGAATAAATGAAAGAGGCTAATTATATTGAGATTAATCACGAATACACAGAGTTTGAATGTTTCAACAATTTAGATCTCTTGAAAATAAAAAGAACAACTAAAATAAATCTAAACCCAAAGAATGAAAGAAAATACTAAACTAAATTTTACACAGAGAATCTAGACTGAAAGATTAGTTTCCACAGTAAGTGACAAATGAGCCTATTTATAGCCTTCAGGTGGTCGTCATCCTTAAACCTAGGTTAACTTACATTCCTGAACTCTGCATGTAACACCCCTAACCCGTATCCGTCATCGGAAATGGGTTACGAGGTATTACCAAATGAAAACATCAATTTCGGACGTTCATGGATACACATAGAAATTTAATCATTTTTAATTCATCACATTTGAACCTATACTAAATCAAAACAATTACAGTAGGTTATTTATATATTTATATTAAAAACCAAGTTACTATTCATAAGGTCATTTACTTAAACTTTAGCCGAACATATATAACATGCTAAACACGTATGTCTTATTTAAAGTCAACTTTCATTCTTCTTAATTACTATATACACATATAACACTTCTAATAAACAAGCATTATGTCAACTATCATATATTCAATCAATCTACGAATCATTTCAAACATAATTATTTAATCAAATATAACAAAATGTCTATGCCAACATCATGACAAAAATTTCAATTATACAACCTATTTACTTGTTCATCTACTCGACTATCAAAATAATAAATTTTAGTCATACCAGTTCCACCATAAATTTTAGGTTAAACTTACCATATAATATCTGTATACATATATCAACTTGTTACATAAATATCAAACCACCAACGTACATGTTATATGCATACATATCTAATTTATCTATCAATAACCGAATACACATACATATCATTTACCAATTCTAAACAAAGCTTATAAGACAAATTTTATGTCAAATTTTATGTCAAAATAAACCACACCAAATAACCAAATGCATAATATAATAAAGCCATCTCATAGCCTATTAAAACATGTAATACATATAACATATTATTCCATTTTCAAATGTAATTGCCGAACGTATCCATACTTGATATCATGCATAACACACATATTTTATAAATCAAAACACAAATCTTACATACCATATAATAGACATATCAAAATAAATTTCTACCATGTTCGAAGATAATCAATTATCATTTAATGCCAATTTACATAATAACTCCTTAGTTAATGTATCAGCCAAATTCACATATACTTTTAGCTATGCATAACCATAGCTGAATCAACCACAATTTCACTTTAACCAAATATATCATACGCATATACATTGGCATAACCTCATCACCATTATCATATATATATACCATGATTCACATATAAATACATTTTGACTGGAACATCAAAACCACAACCAAACATACTCATAGGTTGTTCGAAACTTGAAAATGATTCTAACAAAATAAACAAGCAATTTTCGCATGGCTTATATATATACATAAACCAAAAATCCAGCATTTCAAAATATAATCCAACCTATACATGCCATAATTTCAAAAATTCAACTTATAAAATACCGAAGACAGTCGATAGTGTGATAGACTTTACTAACGATCCCCGAGCTTGTAACTAGATCTCAAAATCTATAAAATAGAGGTAAACATAACACAGAGTAAGCTATTTAAGCTTAGTAAGTCATAATCAAATAAGCAATTCAATGACATAATCAACTCACTTAACTAAACCAAATTATACTATCATAATCATATTAAACCTCAATCTTATGATATCACGAATATCATATACTTTCACATATAAACTTATTTATGGCCGAATACATATAAATATATGAACAAAGTATCTTTCGATTTCAAAGCTAAATATCATTATATAACCAAGTACATTTATACACATGTACATAGACTCATGAATCAAAATATAAAATCATATGCATATACATAGCAATGGCCAAATATACTTCTCAAGGCACATATATTCACATTAGTAACTTATTTAATTTGCACCATATATCTAATGGTCAACTTACCTTATTTCTTTCAAATAGCTAATCAACTATCTCATACCTGGTCGTTTTAGCTCGTTTTAACCTTCGATCATAACTTATCATTGCCCATTGAACCATTCAGAATCAAACAGAATAGTCAGACAGAACAATGCCAACGTCCCATACGTGGTCTTACATGCTATCTCATATCAATGCCACTGTCCCAGATAGGGTCTTACACGAATCAAATACGATGCCGATGTCCCAGACATGGTCTTACACGTAACCACATATATAGAAGCCAACGTCCCAGATGTGGTCTTACTCGAAAACGCATATATCGATGCCAACGTCCTAGACGTGGTCTTACTCAAAAACAAATATATCGATGCCAATGTCCCAGACATGGTCTTACAAGAAAACACATATATCAGAATCCTATGGTTCGTACGGGGCTTTCGGACGTCATAACTTAGTCGAATTGAACTCATAAATTTAAATCCAAAACATATACACATTCCGTCATGATATATAATTACTTATAAAATTCAATTAAACATTTTAAGTTTACATTTATTCAAAATTAACAGCATTTACTTACTTATAAACTTACCTCGGATGATGAAAATCGGAACGGGACGACTAGTCGACAACTTTAGTTTTCCCCCGATCTAAATCCAATTTCTTTGGTTCTTGATCTAAACATATAAAAATTAAACTCATTCAAACATATTTTCATTAATTTTAGTCCAAAAACAGATAAATGGTTAAATTACCATTTTAACCTTGACATTTTACACTTTTTACAATTTAGTCCCTATTGCACAAAACACAAAATATGTAAAATTTCAATATATCATGCTTAGGCCGAATCTTCCTTGTGTTCATACAAGTCTATACATTTCATTTATTTCACATTTTACACCCTCAATTTATTATTTTTACAATTTAGTCCTAATTACTCAAAATCATCATAAATTCCAATACAAAACATGTTAATCCAAAACATATATTTCATATTTCACCAACTAACTTCACAAAGCTCAAATAGTCATTAATGGCATAACTTAAAATTTCACCAAAATCAAAAATTCAAGCATGGGCTTTTACATTACACTGCAACGATCTCAAAAACATAAAAATTATCAAAAATTGAGATAGAACTCACATTGAATCAAGCTTTAATAATGCCGAACCTTAAACCCCTTTATTTTCTTTTTCTTTTCTTTAGTTTCAGTCATGCAACAAGTATGAACACTAATGTTTTATTTTTATGTTTTATTTAATACATGATATTAAACATTTTACCAAACTAACCTTTAAATTAAAATATAATGCCATTATAAATTAAGGTTACTACCGTCCATGAATAATCCATATGGTTAAATTAAAACATAAATACCTCATATAAGAAAGACATCATCAATTCGGCCCTTTTAAAAATAACCATCTAATTTTCACTTTACGCGGTTAAGCCCTTTTATTAAATTGGGCACTCAAAAGACAAAATTAAATCACGAATATTTTACACATATAAATTCACATATAATAAACACAGAAAATAAATTTTAAATATTTTTCTAACTCAAATTCGTGGTCCTGAAAGCACTGTTCTGATTAGGGTCTAAATCGGGTTGTTACATTGCAAACCAAAACGCCCCTACTTCGTGTTTAATTTATGTCACAGAGTTGATGTCACGGCATACCAGGACCTGTGTTGCAACATAGCAATCAATATACTCCTCTTCAGCTATCTTCAAGGGTATGTCGCAACACCCTCTGTCTGTGTCATGACATCGAAGGCAGTCTTGAGCTTTCTCCATTCTGCTCCCTATGTTGTGACATCAAGTCATCCATGTTGCAACATAAAGACTAGTATCCATTTAGCACACCTTCTAATTGTTTCCTATACACTCATAAAGTGTGTTAGCTCGCCCTTAGGCCTCATTCAGCCCTTAAGGTCAATAAAAGACTCAATATGTGCACATTTTATTGAATATAAATAAAACTAAGAAAACTTAACTACAACATCACAAAAATGCTTGTATTCAAGCTCCTTAAATGCAAAAACTAGTTTAATATATTACATGAAATTATGGGTCTATGATACAGGTATTGACTTCGGGGTATATGACTTAAGTCATTTAATGCTTACTAACAACTTTAACATGATGAATAATTGACTTAACACTTTAGATCACAAACATCCAAGTTCAGTATGTTACAAAATATACAAGCATTAAGGGTCTCACCTGTAGAGGTCCATCAATAAATTGTACAAGTACTTTGATTATCTGAGCAAAATAAAAATAATCATTTATGTGTATGTTTATTATGATTGCCATTCAAGTATAAGGATATTTAGGTCACATAGGACTTTTTGGCTTCTAACATTCTGAGGCTTAGGACAGGTATAAAACTTCAAAATAGTAAACATCAAAAGGGTTACAAACATGAAAATAGTTTGGCCCATCGTATTGATTCTTATTCTTCCCCCTTAATAACCCTTACCTATTCACCACCTTATTTCTCCTTCTCTCACCTTCCTTATCTCTCCATGCATAGGAAATCATCACATGACATAGTAACTACGGCTAGCCTATGAGTTTTTTTGCATTAATAAATGAGTTTCTCTTCCTTTTATGACTTTGTCTCTTCCTTTTTTCCACTTATCTCACTCAAGAATGCTTTTTATTTTTCAAGAAATTTTTCTACTTTTGTTATGTTTTCTTCTCTTTTTTTTTGGATTTTTCTTTTATTTTGCACTATTCAGGCTAACCTATAGTTCCCATATCACACTAATTTACTTAACCCTCAATTCAGGCGTTTATAATCTTACAGTGCAGGACCAACGAACAAGGAAAAATACACATTAAATTTTTTATTCTTAAGGTTTGTAATGAGGTTCATTAAGAAGTGCCAATAGGCTAAAAAAGCGGTATTAATAGTGAACATTCATAGGTTGTGTAACAGCCCATTTTCAGTGATATCAAAACCGTGATTTTGGCACCACAATTCTGATGAGTAAATTATTATTTTAATGTCTATGGGATCTTAATAAGGTCATATTGAGATTTTGTTAAGAAATTTTGATATTTTCATCATTAATTAAGTGAAAGGACTAAATCGTAAAAAGTGAAAAGGTGGAGTTCTAATAGTTAAAAGGGCTAAAAGGTTATGGAAATGAAACCAAATGGACTTAAATGGTAATTGAAACATTTATAAAGTTAGTGCACTTATATGAATATAGTTTAAGTGATTTTTAAAGTTAAAGATTAAAGTTAATTTAGTAATTAGATAATTTAAGTAAATGTTAAGCAAATAAAAAGGAAAGGCTATCATCTTTTTTATTTTTCAAAATAAAAACTTAAAATAGCCATTTTTGGTGAGGGAAGCTTCAGTTTCACACTTTCTTCATGCATGGTATGTTTTCAAGCTTCGTTTTTAATGATTTCTATGTTTTTTAGATTGTTGTAGCTTAATCTAGCTAGCCCGGGGACTAATTTATAAAATTGTTAAAAATTGAGGGTTATGCCATGAATGTTCCTGAATGAGTTTTGGTTTTCAATGGTAGACTACGAATCTTTGTTGATAAATAAACAAGTTTTATAAAGTGATTTTTATGAAATTTACATTAGGTATTGATTTGTAAAAATGGTAAAAATTCATGTTAAATTTATGAAATAATAATCAACTTGAATGGGGAATTAAAATGCTTAGATTTCAATTTATGAGCTTAAGGACTAAATTGTGAAAAGTTAAAATGTTAGGGGCAAAATAGTAATTTTGTATAAATATGAAATGTGTATTAAATTGAATATTATAAGTATTAAATGGATTGAATTATCTATTTAGATCAAGATAAACCACATACGAACCTAGATCAAGGCAAAGTAAAAGCTTCGAATTAGCTCGTTTTAATGTTCATGCCCCTAGTTGTTGAGGTAAGCTTGTATAAATGGCTATCGTATTAACATTATTTCAAATCGTATGTTAATATGTTAATTATAATCTCAAATCAATTTCATTAGGAATTTCATGTTTCGGGTGCTAGTGTGAGCAGCATCGTGTAGCTTACATTTCGACCCACAACTCGTGTGACAGGCCCATTTCACAGCTCATGTGAGCAATGATGTAAAGGAATTGTTACAGTTATATGTTTAAGCACACTTCATGTGAGCTTTCTCGAGTATCTGATGATATTTTAAATGTTCAACGGGCAAGAAAAGGGATTGAAATGGTAATTTTTCAAGTGGAATTGTGCATATGCCTATGAAAAGGATGCATGAATCAAACATTTTCATATGGAAATGACTTACCATATGGTCAATTCAAATGAGTTATGTATAAATGCACTAACTTGTGTATTGATGGTGATGTATAGGCTTGTGCCAAGCTTGTGGTTTGGGGTATATTATGCTTATACATATTGTTATGTAAATGAAATGTAAGTTATGTTTTATTTTCTATGAACTTACCAAGCATTATTTGCTTATGTAGTTTCTTTCCTATGTTTTATAGATTATCAGAAGCTCGATCGATTTTGAAGCTCATAGGAGATCTATCGCACTATCCATCATATATATATATCGGTAGTTTTTAAATGTTTTTTCCAAGGTTATAATGGCATGCATAGGTGGACTTATAATAGTGTTTAGTTGAATGTTTAGTTTGATGCTTTGATATGTATAAGTTATGTAAGTTATCTTGGTTGGTACCATTTGACACCTTATTAGGTTGTGTCATTTTGGTTAACTTGTGATGCATGTTTGGAATAACTCATATGGTATGTTTTGAACTGGTATGATAATGGCCAAGAATGGCATGTTTGAGAAAGTATTAAACTAGATATTGATGTTTGAAATGTGGTAAAGTATGCATGTTTAGGTGAGTATTGTTGTGTGTATTTGAGATGCCTTTGAATGGCATATTAGTTAGTTGAATTAGGGTCTTGAAATGGCATATGGATATGTATGTTTAGGTATGTTTGATGCCGTGTAAGTGCACACATTTGGTCCAAAGGATTATGCATAAAATGGTATAGAAAATGGCTTGATTTTAGGCAAATTTATGTCCACACGGCCTGAGACACGTGCGTGTGACTCAGCCGTGTATGACACATGGCGTGGTGATACGGTGTGTGTCATCTGAGCGTTCCTTTGTATGCAAGCTAATGAGTTATACGGCCTAACACACGGCCTGGCACACGGGCATGTGGGGCAACTCAGAGAGTTACACAAGCGTGTGACATGGTCGTGTGAGCCGTGTGACCCTGTTTCCCAATTTTTGTGATTTTTTCTAGACTTTCCAAATGTTTTCAAATTTGTCCAAAATTGTTTCTAAGATATTTCTAGGGCCTCGAGGCCTCGATTTAGGGATGATATGTATGCGTATGATTGGTTTATAAGATGTTTGTGTTATTAAAAGAAATTAAGTTTAAATGTTCCAATTGTACGATAATGCTCTGTAACCCTAATCCGGCGATAGATACGGGTTAAGAGTGTTACAGGTTGGCTTTTTGGCTCGGGATGTGTTCCAAACAATGACTTAGGTCATCCCTAAATATCTCAGCATGTTCAAATTTTGTCAAGCAAACAAACTCAAATTCAACCATTTATCATTCATACTATCATGCTTGTTTCCTTGTATTTTCTATATAACTTGGTACAGTTGATTGCTTAATGCCTGTTTGCAGTGCAACATATAGAACTTTAGTAGTCTAATAATCAAAAATTTAAAATCACCTATCATCATGTCAAATTTATTTGTAAACACAGACAACCTATGTATAAGCTCCTAACCAATCATTTGTATTTCTACAAGTTCTTGCATACAAAATACAAGAAATATCAAAGAAAATGTAAAGATTGAAAACAAAACAAATTTTCTATGTTACCCCTCACACTTTAGTTGACACATTGTCCTCAATGTGTAGCCCTTAAAAAGATAAGGAAAGAAGTTACTTGATTGGTCGTGGTTGCTTCAACTGCTAATAGTAGGTGCTTCCTCCTTTGATTGTGTAAAGCTCAAATTGTTTGTCTCCTTTATGTTGGGTTCCTACATAGAAAACTTACACAAAATGCAATATAACTAAAAATCTACTATTAATCCTACTCCTACAGAGTCTAAATCAAAAGCATCCAAAAATTAATATAAGTCTTTTAACAAAATGGAATTAAGATTTGTTCAATGTTCTTCCTCAAAATCCCTCTCTTCACTTCTGCCGCCCTCGTTATCCTCTCCTTCATATTCTCTTTCATGTACCTCTTCTTCTTATCCCAAATTTTTTAGCCCAAACATATCAGGTGTATAGTTGGGGACTTGAATGTTGTTTTGCCTAGCAAATACCTGAAAAATTGGTCTTAATTCTTGCATCCACTGAATCATCCAATCTAAGTTTGGATGACTACTTTCACCAGCTTCCTGTTGAGCTCGTGCCAACCTTTTTGATGAATCTAGTATAGCTGTCGCTTCTTGCTGTCGCTTATTAAATCTTTTAACTGCTTGGCTTGCAGCTCAATGTATTTTTGGAACAAGGTATCTCTGATGATACTCTGAGAAGGTTTCAGCGTCTACTCAGTAGACGTCATAGGTACACCCGTCTTTTTACATAAGGCCGTCACTAGATAGGGAAATAAAACTCCCACCTTCTGGCTGCTAATGTATCTCTTCATGTTTTGATGGATCCATTTGCCAATATAGACCTGTTTTTTCTGCAAAATAGCATACAGTAAAAATGCTATAAAAGTATTAATGTTAGAAACATTTAAAGTAGATATGATTCATATGCACACAAATTGAATCCACATCTTAAGGTCAGGAAACATAATAGCTTGATAAAAGGATACTTGGATATTTGTACCTAAGTGATATTTTCAATCGCCCCTCCCTTCAGTTAAAAAGTTTATAATATTATCCATATCTATATCTCAAAAATATTCTAAACCAGTTCCATCAATGAAATCATCCTCATAGTATGGACCATTATAAAAGTCACAAATAATTCGAGGGGTTACTCGTACCTCTTTCCCTCACGCAAGTATAGATTCCCACATATGGCCTTTAGAATTTTTAGACTCTTGGTCCCGTAAAGATGCATAAAATTCTTAAACAACAGGGACCACAGCACTATATTTAGGTATTGTCTAGAAATGCTCCCACCTATGATATCTAACCAAGAGCAATATTTCCTTAAACAAAATCATCGATGGATCAAATCCTCTTTCTTGGATAAAAGTTTTTCCTTGTAATTTAGTAAAATATTTTCCAATATTCTGGTTTGTGAAATTAGAGGGATTTCCAACCGTTGATGGTTTGGGTTCATTGGTTCATCTAAAATTTCTAATAGGCATGTTTAACTAAGAACCAAATCAAGCAATATTCAATAGAATAGTAAAATTTAAAATAGGAACCCTTAACCTTGTATGGATCATTTGATTCCTTGTCATGTTTTCATCTTGTTCATTGTAAGTTAAAATAGTAAAATTCTTTGTTATGCTTCCGTCTGAACCAATAGAATTTGAGAGAAGTAATTCGTCTAGACAAATCAAAGAATTGGAAAACGGGTGTGTTTTTAGGGTCTTAAGGTTTTGAAAGAGTTTGAGGGATTAAAAGAAAAATAAGATGGTCAAATAAGGGTTAATGTGGTTTTAGGTTAAAAACAAAATGTTTGAGGGTTTAAAATTAGGTAAATTTGGTGTTTAAGCCGTCAGGTTGCGTAAATGGGTCGAATCAAACCTACATAAAATTGAAGCGATGTTGCGATACAAGGGTTCCATGTCGCGACATCCTTGGCAATGTACCGTTTTCACGACACAAGGTTCTGTGCCACAACAGATCCGTCAGTTTGGAGAACTTGGGGAAACTGTATGCGATGTCATGACTCGATGGTTCCATTTCATGATATCGATGTGCTTTTCATTAATTTATGTATTATGTGTGGAATTTCACGACACAGTATTATCGTGTTACGACACCGAATCTGGTTTAGGCCAACTTTCCATCTTAGGGATGTCTTGGTCTAAAAATAAACATGTATCAAATAAAAGTGAGATTCTAAACTATGAGGTTAGTTAAATATACAATAATTTACAAACATTCAGCGATTCAACTAATTTTAAGTTTTACTTTCAGATTCATCCAGTAGCATTATCAGTTTACAAGTAGACGATCTTCTCGTTCTATCAGTATTAGTCCACCTTCCGTCATGCCATTCCACCTTTTTTCACTATTCCCTTTCCTTGAACTTGTTTATTGTTTCTGCATGCATAAGAAGAAGTGTGTCCCTTGATCTGGGAACGTTAGAAATAGATAATTTTTTACATTGTTCTCCTAACTTCCTCCGACATTCCTCTTTGCTTGATTGATTGTCACATTTAAATATTTCTATCTTACCATTAATTTTCATGGTCAATTCATTCTTTTCTAAATCAATGGTAGACATAGAAGTAGAAAGGGTCTTCCTAATAAGATTGGTATCTCATGATCTTCTTCAAAATCAAGAACCACAAAATCTGCAAGGGTAATGAAACTTTGCGCCTTTACAACACATCTTCCAATACCCCTTTCGGATGTACTGAAGATCTGTCAACCAACTGTAATATTATCTTAGAAGCTTTAATATCTCCTAGCCCAAGTTTTTCAAAAATTGATAGAGACATTAAACTAATACTAGCTCCTAAATCACATAGAGCTCTATTAAAATGAATGCTCCCTATCTCTATGGGAATTGTAAAACTCTCCCAATCTTTCAATTTTTGAGGTACCTGTCTCAAAATAATCACACTATAAGAAGCACTTAAGTTAACTTGTTCACCTACCTTAATTTTCTTACGCCTCGCCATCATCTCCATTAAAAACTTGGTGTACTTGGGAACTTTCTCAATTAACTCAATTAAAGGTAGGTTAACATTTAATGTTTTAAACAAGTTCAGGAAACTTACAAATTCTTCTTCACCCCACT
Source organism: Gossypium hirsutum (assembly GCF_007990345.1). Taxonomy (NCBI): domain Eukaryota; kingdom Viridiplantae; phylum Streptophyta; class Magnoliopsida; order Malvales; family Malvaceae; genus Gossypium; species Gossypium hirsutum. The sequence goes on from NC_053424.1 coordinate 95,442,068, forward strand.
TTTATTTTTCTTTAAGCCTCAAAAGGACTAGGATCTTTGTGATTTCGGGATCTTGAGGTGTTCCCCTTTCTAGTTCAGTCGCCGGGGTCATTAACTCTTTTGGCTTCGGTCCATCTTCAAATTTTAGGGATTCCTCTTGATGTTAATCAATATTCTTCATAATTACCTCCGAAATAGGACTTAATGGGCTACTCAGTACTTTGCTCGATCGAAGTGCTATTGCATTCACGTGCTACTTACCTTCCCTCCATGGATTATCTTCTATATTACTAGGAGTACCTGTCTAAATTTTGATGTCACCATCATGCTCATCAATTGGCTCATTTTATCCTCAAGTGTAGTCAATTCTCTTGTTAAGTTGGTACACTCAGACTAACTTGACATCGGTTCTCATTGACTACATTTCCCCCTCAATTCTATCCAAACGTTGACTACATGCAGTATGATCACTTGGGTTGGCTCTATCTTGGGGTTTTCACAAAAAGGGGGTTGATAATTAGTATCTTTAACTTGATTTGAACTATTACCTACTCATTGGTTCCCTCCCCATCTCAAATTTGGATGATCTCTCCAACTAGGATTATAAGTATTTGAATAAGGGTTCCACCCCTATTCCCTCTGTAATTTATATCCTCGGCATGATTCTTGATATAGTAGAAGAGTAGTTTGTCTTCCTTATGCATAGACAGTGCAGAAGCAGATTCGATATGGTAGAGTCTATCCACTAACTGTTGATACATGTAATCCTACTGTACAGCTTTAATAGTAGCAGGGTTCTAACCATATGTAAATCACTCAATAGGCCACTGACAAGAGTTTAACGTCATGCTCTCAATGATTTCCTACGCATCCTCCTACATTATGTTCATAAAAGCGCCTTCTACTGTTCCGTTTAATCTAAATTATGCAATCACATCCAACCCATTATAAAATACTTACAGTCACATCCACTCAGGAAATCAATGGTGCGGACATTTTTAAATCAACATTTTGAAATGTTCCCATGTCTCATAGAAACTTTCTCCCTCCATCAATCCAAAGACAACAAACTCTCTTCTTAGTTAAACTATTTTGCTAATTGGGAAGAACTTCTGTAACAAATTCCTAGCGAGTTCATCCCATGTCATGATAGACCCTGGTGCCTACGAATCTAACCAAGAACAGGCGTTATTAATCAAAGAGAAGGGGAACAACCGAAGACGAATAGTATCATTGGTGACCCCGTTATCCTTAAAAGTATCATAAAGTCTGAGGAACTATTTTAAATGCTGATTAATGTCATTTTTCACTGTTCCCCTAAACTGTAGATTATTATGAATCATCAACGACTTGATTTCAAAATTATTAGCTGTAATTGTTTGTCTTGCTATACTTTCTTGAACCATGTCCAGACTTGGTAAGGCATAATCCTTTAGGGATCTTTCGTTCTGAGCCATGTGTATGTTTTCAGGTAATTGTGATGCTGGTGTTTCCTAGGGTGTTATCATCAGCATAATTAAACAATGGATTTTCACGTGGTACGTTACCTGCAGCAGGTGGTGGTGGATCTTGCATCTGTTGTTACTGTTGATCACATGATTTCGTGATAGGTTTTAAATATTTATAATTAATCGTTCTTGAAACTAACTATTATCATGATGTAGGCAAGTGTACCTATCGAACAGTAGTATAGATTTTAGCAAGACCAGATTGTTGAACCCAAAGGAACTAAAAGTACTAGTAATAACTGTCTTTTTATTATCTAGACTAAGAATAAAGAGATTTTTGTTTTAATTAATTAATTATCTAAACTAAGAATGTACAGAGAAAAGAATTGGGGAATTGGCTTTGGGAAAAATCGATTGACTTAGGACAATACCTAAGGAAAAATCCACCTAGACTTTACTTGTTATTCTAGCTCCGAATCAGACGATTTATTCATTCAACTTGTTCCGTAGAGATCCCTAAGTTATGTTATTATCCCTATTCAAGACTAATAACATCTAATCCCAGGATTTAATAACCGAGACTTTTCTCTAATTAACACTCTAGGGTTGCATTAACTCGATCTATGGATCCCCTTATTAGGTTTCACCCTAATCCGGGAAAATCTTGTCACCCTATGTCTAGGCGCATAATCAACTCCGCTTAATTATGATAAATGTACTCTTAGAAAGGGTCTATTCCTCCTCTGAATAAGAGCTTATCTTGAATTAGTATCCTGGGATATCAAAACAAGAATTAAGAACACATAATTAAGAACAAGTTAAATATTTATCATACGATTCAGAAAATAATAACAAGATTTGTCTTAGGTTTCATTCCCCTTAGGTATTTAGGGGTTTTAGTTCATAACTAAAGAAGAAAACATCTCATAAGAATAAAGAATACAAAACATAAAGAAAACCCAAAACTCCAGAAGGGAAATTGAGGAGAGATCTTCAGTCTTGATGATGAATCCGGCTTTTGAGATGGATCAATCAGCTTCTTTCGAGTAATTCCTTACTCCCCCTTCTCTCTCCCTTTTTCTTCCTCCTCTAGGGTGTATTTATATGCTTTGGAATGCCCTTTTAGCCCTCATAAGTAGCCTTTTCTGAATTGGACTCAACTTAGGCTTGGCAGAGACATGCCCGTGTGACACACCCGTGTACGATTACTTCAGGCCATGTTCGAGCCTGCCAAATTGACACGGCCGTGTGGTTCACCCGTGTGAATCATGCTTCGATTTTGCCAGATTGACACAACCGTGTGGGATGCCCGTGTGAGGAAGTCCAGGCCGTGTTGAGTTCGTAATTTGGCCCATTTTCTCTATTTTTGGCCCGTTTCTTGTTCCTTTCACTCTTCTATGCTCTCTTAAGTATAAAACATAAAATTAAAGCATTAGGAGCATCGAATTCCCCAATTCTAATGAGAAATCATCCATAAAATTCCTTAAACATGGGGTAAAAATATGTATAATTTATGGTTTATCAAATACCCCCACACTTAAGATTTGCTTGTCCTCAAGCAAAATTCTCAACTCATAATCAAAATAAATTCTTCTCAACTTATAATTTCTATCAATAATATTTCAAAATAATCTATAGGTAATCATACATTGAGGATTCAACTAAAAGAACATCAAAGTCTCAAATATTCCAAGTTGAGTATTTAATCATGCAAACATAGGTGTCTCTCCGCATCTAAGTAATTACCTTTGATTCAGAATATCACAGAGTTTCACATCCCCACTAAGAATTCACTCAAATCACTCGAGCTGTTTAAGGACAATAAATGAAGCACTCAATAGTCAATAATGAAAAGTCATTACCATAGGCTTGCATGAAAATCAAATCTCCACCACTATAATTTAAAATGATACATCAATCAAAAGGTCTTTAGAGGGTTGTAATGAAGTTTGGTTGGGGGTGTGGTCACAAGCTGAAAGAAAGGGTTAGAATCGAGATTGAATTGAAAAATTCCCTAGAAAAAGAGTTAATCTTCACTTGCGTACAACAGAGCTTCTTCTCAGAATATGAAATTACAGATATGTATACATAATTTTTTTTTTAAGAACAAGTTAAATATTCAAGGACTAACTTATTACAAACAAGACATAGCTAAGTAATTTCTTCAACTCAAATCTCGACAAAAATAGGGATCAAATTAATTTAGGGGATTTCAACAATAATGGGTTAAGGGTTAATATTGAGGTTAATACAAGGAATAGCTTGTTAGGCTCAAATGGGTTTACTAAGGGTTAATCGTGGAGGTAGGCTTTTCATGGCATGAGTGGGTTAATCCTAGGTGCCTTAATCATTTTGATATATCAAATCAAATGGTGTGATCTTGACATGCATAATCAAGCAAGTTCTAGAATAACAGTTCAATACTGACGCAGTCAAAACAATAATAAAAGTGAGCATGAAAGAATTAATAGATGCTCAAAAGGCTTAAAAATCTCACAAAAATTATGACTTTTTGATGTTTAGACTCATGAATTCCAATTCAAAGTAATACCTAAACTTTGGGGAAACAACCTAAGATTTTGAATTCTTAAAAATCAACTCATCATTCTTGATTCTCTAATGTCTTAAAGTTTAAACAATCAATGCATAAATCCCTATGTTTTAATTCAAGATATATCAATCAAAATCATAAATCAATTAAAATTTAACCTAAATACGATATGAGAACTTTTCAAGAGAACAAGGTGATTATTCAGGGATTTTTTTGATAATGAATGAATACCCCCCACACTTAAGATGTACGTTGCCCTCAATGTACAAAGATAGGTATTATAGAATATAAAAATAAGATAGGGAGAGAAGTGAAACTTTCTATATGATGAATTCCTCGAACTGTTATTTTGGAGAGTAATTAGTTCGAGAGTGGAGGAGGATACTCCGGCAGCGTAGAGGTTTATTAATCCATAAATCCTGCGCCACAAGAATATTATATCTAGTGGTGGCTATGGTCGTGGTCAAGCAGGACATGGCAATCGTGGAGAACCTTTTCTGGTGGAGTTTTAGTTCCTATGTGACGATGAGCTTAAGAGCTCTATATAACTGTGATAAAATCAAGAACTTTTTAGGGGATATTAGGAAGAATAATTACTAAAAAAAATAACTGAAATTAATAATTAAAAATAAAATTTCTAAAATCTAATAAAATTAAAAACATAAAATAATAAATAAATATTTTTAAACATCTTCATCGCTGGATAGTTCGCGAGGTGGGACTAGTGATGAGATGTGGAGGTGCTGACAAATCTGCTGTAGAGTAGCATCAATGTTGTCAAATCATTGAAAACACTGCTACTTGAATCGAGTGAGACGCTCAGAGATGTCAGCGTATGAAGCCACCGCATGAACTGGACGAGAGTGTAGTGGTGGCTGAGTCAATGGGTCCTCGTGCTGTGGGGGGACATCATTAGGAATGTCCTCGTAGGCCTCCTCCTCGGTAGATTGGGCGAGACGATACTGGGGAGGGTAGGTTCCTCGGTGCCTCTCGATCATCCTTATGCTAAGCATGCTCGAGATGCCTTGTGGAGACATCTGGCCAATAATGGTAAGGGATGATTCTTGGGTCGCGGTTTGAGGAGCCTGAAGTGTCGCGCCAACCGAGTCACATAAGGGCCAATGGAGATAACCCCCATCCGATGCCGCTCCATCTGGTGCTGAATTACAAGGGCGATGAAATAAGCAAGGTCGATGACGTGCCCTTGCGACACGTACCATAAAAAGTAGGCGTCGTGGATGTTGACGACGCTAGTGCTCTCTCGCCTTCCTGTAATCGTGTAAGCTAAAATAGCATGTAAATACCTCAGGGATGGTGGGAGAACTGATGCCTTGGAGCGGCTAGGATTGTAGGAGGCCGTGCTAGGGGCCAGCATATGCCAGCACTTCGAGGGAGAGACATGTATGTGGCGACTGAGAGTATGGAGTTCATTCTCCTTCCTGAACTCCTAGTGCAGCACCAAACTCTGGGATGCTTAGCTGGTGGATTAATCCGCCTAGGCGAAACTGGACAGTTTCGGGATCATCGTACCTTGTCATTACGGTCTGAAGATAGAACGTTGAGCAGAGCTCCATCGTGAGCTCGAGATATGTCAGCTCGATAATCCCGAAGAAAAGCTCCCACGGGTTAGTGGTTAAGAGGGCCCGAATCGTATCCGCCATTTGAACTTGTTCTACAGCAACCTAATCGATGCAACGACCTGCAATTAAGGGTCGGGCCCGAAGTATTTGGAAAAGCTCTTCTTGGGGCCCTCGGGGAAACTGCAGGAAAGGGTGACGAATTTTCGCGGTTGGATCCGCAGAAGATGAAGTCCCTTCCTCTTCTTCGAGGTTGGTACGGCGGTTTTCTTTCCTCTTGAAGATGATATTGTAAGCCTGGAATATAAAAAATAATAATAATAGGTAAACGAATTCGAAAAAAAATAAAAGGCATGAATTTGGAACTAACTATTTCAGCCAATACTATTAATATGGAGCAAACTCAACCATAATAACAATGAGAATAGAAATGTAATGGGTATGAGGTTTTCCTAATTGCTTGATTTAACACAAGATGTATAATAACTAGCCTAAGAATGCAAACTAAATGATAAAGTAATGAGCAAAAATGAAAAATAGTTCAAAAGTAATGGAGATTATTGTAATAATAAGCATTAGTAATAAGTAAAATAGAAGTGAAAGGAGTAAACAAACGCTAAGGGAGAGAGATTGAGCTTTAAAAACGAAGTTAGAGGCAGCGCACAGGCATGGCAGGGGGCCGTGTGGAGTTACAGCGGCTAGGGTTAGGGTTTTTGAATGAAGAAGAAAGTGAATAGTACAGGGTATTGATAGATTTTGGGGCAGACGGCCATGGCATACGCCCGTGTTCCCAATTTCAGCACGTGTGATTTGAAAATTTTAAATTTTGGTGCATCTGACATTTAGTACACGCCAGTGTTCAGCGGGCATGTAGGTTCACACGGCCGTGTCGAACGACCGTGTCTAGCTTCATTCGCTTCTCCCACGCCCGTGTGTTCAAGCTCCACGCCCGTGTTAATTTGTCAGGTTTGACCACGAGTGGTAGACAAGGGCGTGTCTTACGCCCGTGCTATTTTAATAGGTTCGCCCATGGTTCTTCCACATGGGCGTGTGGCACGCCCGTGTTGTTTTGGCAGGCTCAACCACGACCATATCGCACGGCCGTGGCGATTAATCGTAGCCCATGTTGGGGAAATCTTTTTCCCTATTTTCACACAGCCTTAAGCACACCCGAGTGCTTGGCCATGTCTCTGTGGAAACACCTATATTTTAGATTTCTATTAGTAAGTTAGGAGTTAAGTACCAAAATTTAAAGAAATTAATATTGTTAGTGCTCAGGTTGCCTCTCGAGAAACGCTTATTTATAGTCCAAGCTCGAATTACCTCTCCGTTGAATAATCACGATGGTTTGAGGAGTTTATTCTCCTCATTCCTGCTATCAATCTCATCAAAATAAGGTTTTAAACTGGTGTTGTTTACATTAAAAGTGCCGAACTTGGGATGACTCACCTCTACCGTAACAAATGGAAAAATACTGAGTACCGTAGGAGGGATTTCCTCATTTAGTGTGGTAGTGACAATGTGGGGATCTGCGGCATCTAATAAGACCTTATCACCAACCTTAAGTTGATTTGGAGAGAAATCGGGCTCGTTTTGTCGTAGTTTCTATTTGTCGGGTGTTCTTGGTTTGTGCGTCCGCTATTCATCGAGTTCCTCGATTTCTAATCTTAGATCTTCATGAACAGGTTCTCTATTATTGCTTGAAAATGACTCATGTGCTTCCTTCAGACTCTAGGAGAGTGAGTTAAATGATCACCTTCAATTCCCGATGTGTTGCCAATATTGCGAGCTTGAAGGGTGATTGTTTCGTCTCCCACACGGAGTGTGAGTTCACCTGTGCCAACATCAATAATTGTTTTAGCAGTTGCTAAAAAGGGCCTTCCTAGTATTAAGGGAGTGTTACTATCCTCTTCTATGCCTAGAACAATAAAGTCAATGGGAAATATAAATTTATCAATTTTAACTAGCACATATTCAATAATACCCGTAGGGAATCTTATAGTTTTATCTGCTAATTGAATGCTCATCCTAGTTTGTTTGGGTTTCTCGAGACCTAGTTGCTTAAACATTTTGTAGGGCATGACGTTGATACTAGCCCCTAGATCAGCTAATGCATAATTAACTTCTAAACGACCAATTAAGCAAGGAAACTCCCTAGATCTTTTAGTTTTTTGGGTAGTTTATTTTGGAGAATAGCCGAGCAAACTGCGTTTAGCTCCACCTGCGATGCCTTGTCCAACTTCTGCTTATTTGCTAAAAGCTCCTTTAAAAATTTCATTGCATTTGGCATATGCGATAGAGCTTCAATAAACGATAAGTTAATATGTAATCTTTTCAAGAGTTTAAAGAATTTACCAAATTGTTCATCTAGCGGTCTTTCCGTGTCACGTCGGGGTATGGCACATGAGGTTTATATTCGACAGGCACTGGTTTGTTTTTATTATATTCTACCTCACCTTGACCTTTGCTTACCACAGTTTCTTGCCTCAGTTCTGATTCAGGCTCAAAGACTCCTTCATCATCTTGGATATTAATTGCGTTGAGCTCTTCCCTTGGGTTGGGTTCAGTGTTACTTGGCAAGCTACCTTGTGGTCGTTCGGAGATTAGTTTGGAAAGCTGGCCTATCTGAGTTTCGGGCCCTTGGATCGACGCTTTTTTATTTTTAAGTGCTATCTCAATGTTTTGAAAACGAGTTTCTGACACCGAATAAACTTGGAGAGCATCTCTTCAAGGTTCGGCTTCTTTTCCTGCTAGTGGGGTGGTTGTTAGTAGCCCGAAGGATGTTGTGGTTTTTGATTTCCTTGACCGCCCCACGAGAAATTGGGGTGGTTCTTACAACCTGCATTGTAAGTGTTACTATATGGATTGTTTTGAGGTCAAAGATTATTACCCATGTAGTTTAATTGCTCGTTATCCATGTTGTGGCCATAAGGTTGGTATTCCGAATGGCTTGTTCCACCTCCGCTTGCTTCGCACTGCATTACTGGGTGAACCTATGAAAAACTAAGAAAATCATCAATCTTTTTATTTAAGAGTTCTACCTGATTATAGAGCATGGTGACCGAATCGACGTTATAAACACCAGCTATTTTGGTTGGCTTTGTCCTCATGACTTGCCACTGATAGTTATTCAGTGACATCTCCTCTATAAACTCATAGGTATCTCCTGGTGTTTTATTGTTGATGGTTCCACCTGCAGTTGCGTTAACTATTTGTCGAGTTGAAGGATTCAGGCCGTTATGGAATGTTTGTACTTGGAGCCAAAGTGGTAACCCATGGTGAGGGCACCTTCTCAATAAGTCCTTGTATCTCTCCCATGCATCGTAGAGGGTTTTTAAATCCATCTGCACAAAAGAAGAGATATCATTACGTAATTTAGCAGTTTTTGCCGGCAGAAATTATTTTAATAGAAATTTTTCAGTCATTTGTTCCCAAGTAGTAATTGACCATTGTGGTAACGAGTTTAACCACTGTTTAGCTTTGTTCCTCAATGAAAAAGGAAATAACCGAAGATGAATGGCATCATCAGAGATGCCATTGATTTTAAATGTATCACAAAATTCCAGAAAGTTTGCTAAGTGAGCGTTGGGAACTCCATTCTGCAAACCATCAAACTGAACAAATTGATGTATCATTTGAATAGTGTTAGGTTTTAATTCAAAAGTATTTGCAGCTACAGTAGGTCTAACTATGCTAGATTCAGTTCCTGTTAAAGAAGGTTTAGCATAATCATACATAGTGCATGGAGCAGGATTTTGATTAGCCGCAATTGTAGAAGGTAGCTGATTGCCTTACTTTTCAACCATCTCTTCGATTGGGGGTTGAGTATTGTCTTCTTGCTCTTTCTCTGTGTATCGTAATCTTCGCCTTATTTCTCTTTGATTTCTGCGAACTGTACGATCGGTTTCTTCGTCAAAAAGTAATGGTCTCGACGGGTTTCTTCTAGTCATAAACTATAAAAACCTGCCAAGAGAAAGAAATAGTAGGTTAAAAAATAATAATAAAATTAAATTGAAGAAAAATAAATGGCTAAAGTAATAAAAATTGAGCGTTTTTAATATTTTAGCTCCCCGGCAACGGCGCAAAAAACTTGATCGCGTGATTTTTTGATAGGTTTTAAATATTTATAATTAATCGTTCTTGAAGCTAACTATTACCGCAATGTAGGCAAGCGTACCTATCGAACATTAGTATAGTTTTAGCAAGACCGGATTGTCGAACCAAAGGAACTAAAAATACTAGAATAACTATCTTTTTATTATCTAGCCTAAGAATAAAGAGGTTTTTGTTTTAATTAACTAATTATCTAAACTAAGAATGCACAGAGAAAAGAATTGGGGAATTGCTTTAGGGAAAAATCGATTGACTTAAGACAATACCTAAGGAAAAATCCACCTAGACTTTACTTGTTATTCTGGCTCCGAATCAGACGATTTATTCATTCAACTTGTTCCGTAGAGATCCCTAAGTTATGTTATTATCCTTATTCAAGACTAATAATGTCTAATCCCTGGATTGAATAACCGAGACGTTTCTCTAATTAACACTCTAGGGTTGCATTAACTCGATCTATGGATCCCCTTATTAGGTTTCACCCTAATCCGGCAAAATCTTGTCACCCTATGTCTAGGCGCGCAATCAACTCCAATTAATTATGATAAATGTCCTCTTAGACAGGGTCTATTCCTCCTTTGAATAAGAGGTTATGTTGAATCAGTATCCTGGGATATCAAAACAAGAATTAAGAACACATAATTAAGAACAAGTTAAATATTTATCATACGATTCAGAAAATAATAATAAGATTCGTCTTAGGTTTCATTCCCCTTAGGTATTTAGGGGTTTTAGTTCATAACTAAATAAGAAAACATCTCAGAAGAATAAAGAATACAAAACATAAAGAAAACCCAAAACTCCTGAAGGGAAATTGAGGAGAGATCTTTAGTCTTGATGATGAATCCGGCTTCTGAGATGGATCAATCGGCTTCCTTGGAGTAATTCCTTACTCCCCCTTCTCCCTCTCTTTTTCTTCCTCCTCTAGGGTGTATTTATAGGCTTTGGAATGCCCTTTTAGCCCTCAAAATTAGCCTTTTCCGAATTGGACTCAACTTGGGCTCGGCAGGGACACGCCCGTGTGCGATTACTTCATGCCGTGTTCGAGCCTACCAAATTGACACGGCCGTGTGGTCCGTGTAACACCCCAAACCCAGCCCAGACGTTATGGCCAAATCTGACGTGCCACATTGGAGTTAAAAATCCTGTTTCATTTTAGTGTTTTAAAAGCCATATATTTTGCTGAGTTAACAAAGTGTATGGAAGCCGAGCACTAGGTAGGTATCCGAGATAGAGGAGGTGAGCCATGAAGGCTGCTTAAGTACCAAGCTCTTTGATTGGATCCAATCCTAGACATGCCCACAACCATAGCCACACTTTGTTATATCGAGTTTAAATTTGTTTAAGTGGACGTCTTTGATAAATCAATTAATCGTGGCATTGAGATATTTTAAAAACAATTATCATTTTGAAAACACGCCCTAAGTCTAACCCATTTGAATAATTATCAACCAATTTTAAAGTTATTAAAATTAAAATAATCCCGAAAAGAGATAAAAGGAAAGTTAGAATGGCCTTATTACAACCCAAAAATAAATAATTTTTTAAAGGAAATTTAAAAAAACCAACACTTATTTAAAAGTCCAAAGACAATCACCGTGGCCACTCTGAATCCCCTCCGGCCCAAGTCCCCACATCAAGGCTCACCTGCAAGGTTAAGGAAAGGGGGTGAGTTTGGAAACTCAATGTGCAACAAGCCCCTTTCAGAGCCCAAAACAATAACAGCCTGTTGGGCCTAAGCCCACATCCAATCTCAACATGTACTGGGCCATAGCCCTTTTCACATTTCATATTTCATAACACTAGGTCGAAGCCTTTCCATATTTCATATTACTGGGCCGAAGCCTTTACTGTAAATGGTATGGCGCATAGGCCCATTTCGATATCACATGTAATGTCAAATGAAAGAATGCAACCCATTTGGGGAGACTACTCAACCCACTATCCGCTACTCTCCACCCGTACCAACCAACACACCACGTGGGGATTTACTCGACCCACCCCGCCATAACTCTCCACTGGCAGCATAGCTTCTTTTTCATATAACTAGAGGACTAGCCTCTTTTAACAACTGGGGCAAAGCCCTTTTAATAACTGGGGCGTAAGCCCTTTTGATAACTGGGGCATAAGCCATTTTGCACTTCCTCCATCCATATAAAAACCCAACCCAATGCATTCATAAATACATCATGTGCATGTCATACATATCATTTGCATATCATACATGTCATGTGCATATCATACATACCATGTTTATCAAAATCCCATGCATTAAATTCATGTATAAACCCTAGGGGTATAATGCTCATTTTTACCTAGGGGAAAAATGGTCATTTTCATATTATAAGGGTAATTCTGTAATGTTACCAAATATCAGGGTTTCCATGTTCATTAACGGTTACTAACAATTCATGGGTGCACACAGTGATTCTGGCCCATTTTTAGCGAAGCCGAGTTGTTGGGCCTAAAACCCCTAATGGGCCCTACTGAGCTAATTTTGTCATCTAGGCCCTTTTAGCCTATATCTATAATAGTATTAACTGTCTTAACATGCAATTTAACATATTTCCGTTTTCTACCAATTTTACCCAAATGGGCCCGAAAGCCTATTGGGCCCTATTTCAGCCCCTCGAGGCCCAACTTACCGTGAACGCCAAAAACACGTCCTTATCGTTTCCATTGTTCCCGATCATCATCACATCGATTCTAACTAACTAGTGAGCGTTCGCTTGCTCACAAGTCCTCAAAATGCCAGAATTTCGGTATTTCGGCTTTTCAGCATTTTATCGCTTTAAGCTATGAAAAAGGGTTCGTTACACACCTGTTTGGCGATATTCCTCGACGAGATCTCCTACACGATTTCTCCTATAATCCATCGTTAATAATCATCTTCCCATAGTTGAACCAAACCAAAAATCATCTAATACTAATACTTACACATTCGGCCACCATCCAAAATGGCCTTAGGAATCTTACCTTTGTCGCGATTGATGACTAGGTCTAGCCACTCCGGTGATCCAAGCTACTCCAAGTCGACACTACACCTTGCTGCTCCTCCACTAAATAAACCACAAAAATATTAAAAGAAGACCCCATAAGGCCTATACCCATATTCGGCCACCTCCCTAAACTAGAGGGGTTTCGACTTCTGGCCAAAAGTTACACTAGGAATTGTTTAGAGTTTGAGCACTTACCACAGTCTTTCTCCTCTTGAATCCGGATGCCTAAAAGGTAAAGGAATTGGACGCCAACAATTGAAAAGGAAAGAAAAGGTTGCTGGTCACAAAGAATCGGCACCCCCTATCTTCACTGATTTCGGCTTTTTGCGGTATTTCGGTAGAAGTAGAGATGAAGGAAAGAAATAATAAATGAGTAGAGGAAAGTAATGGGCTGGTTTTTGAAAAAGTAAAGGGAGAAAAGATGAGAGGAAAGATGGTAGATTCGGCCAGGGAAGAAGAAAGAAGAGAAAAACTAAACCAAAAGAGAAAACGGCACAGCTAAGACCCTAATGCCGAAATTACTAACCTAATACCCCTCTGCCGAAATCCCCTCTCTAACCCCTTCCAATCGGCTAAGCTCTATCCTTCTCTCAAATCCCTAAAATCTCTCCCCTTATCCCTCCTTAATCTATGCATTTGACTTGATCCAACTCTCCTCTTACAGAATCCACTTAGGTTCCAACACTTACCCTTCCTGCTCATAAAAATAAATACTCTTATTTGCCAACACAGGGAATCGATCCCAGGTCTTCCCTTATGCTCCACACGCCACCTTTTTAGGAGCTTAGTGGCATCACCCTTGCCACTTTACTAAAGCTATTTTTGTTATACGTTTTACCCACAACTTAATATAAGGGCACCTAGCCAGAACCCCTAACTCCTAAGTGCAAAATTTAAAAATTCTACCGGGTTTTGGCCACCTCATGGGCCTTCCATAAGCCCATTTACATACCCAAATTATGAATTCCTTAATCACATACCAAATTTTATAAATCTACTTAAAATATCAAGAATCGCGAAAAACCCGAAAATCAGGATGTTACAACTCTACCCTCCTTAAAGAAATTTCGGCCTCGAAATTTACCTGATCCAAACAGTTGAGGGTACTACTGACGCATTGCCTCTTCGGTCTCCCAAGTAGCTTCTTCCTTGGCATGGTTCCTCCAAAGTACCTTCACTAACGGGACTGACCTCCTTCTCAACACCTTGACATCGCGATCAAGTATTTGCACAGGTTCCTCTTCAAAGGTCAAATCTGAGCGTACCTCAATTTCTGCAACTGGCACGATATGAGTTGGGTCAGAACGATATCGCCTTAGCATGGACACATGGAAAACGTCGTGAATGCGATCCAGTTCTGGAGGTAGCTCTAGCTGATAAGCCACCGGCCCTATCCGCTTAATGATTCGGTAAGGCCCAATAAACCGTGGGCTCAACTTACCCTTCTTACCAAATCTCAAAATCTTCTTCCAAGGCGAAACTTTCAAAAAGACCATGTCCCCTACCGCATATTCAATATCCTTACGCTTCAGATCGGCATAAGACTTTTGTCGATCCGCCGCCTCTTTTAACCGTTTCCTGATCACCTTAATCTTGTCTTCAGTATCTGCTACCAACTCTGGTCCAAGTATTTGCCTTTCTTCCAATTCTGCCCAACAAGTAGGCGAACGACACCTTCGCCAATATAGTGCCTCATATGGAGCCATCTGAATACTTGCTTGGTAACTGTTGTTAAACGCGAACTCCGCCAATGGCAAATGGTCCTCCCAACTACCCCTAAACTCAATAGCACAACCCCTCAACATATCCTCTAAAATCTGAATAACCCTCTCTGACTGCCCATCCGACTGAGGGTGAAAAGCCGTACTGAAATCCAATCGCGTTCCCAATGCCCCATGCAACTTTTGCCAAAACCGAGACGTAAACCTTGGGTCTCGGTCTGAAATTATCGATACTGGCACACCATACAGCCGTACTATTTCCGCCACATACAATTTAGCCAACTTCTGGAGTGAGTAATCGGTTCGGACAGGTATGAAATGAGCAGATTTCGTGAGTCTATCCACAGTCACCCAAACTGAATCCTTCTTAGAAGGTGTCAACGGCAACCCACTCACAAAGTCCATAGTTACCCTTTCCCACTTCCAAAGTGGTATCTTTACCGGCTGTAACAATCCCGAAGGTAGCTGATGCTCAGCCTTCACTTGTTGACATGTCAAACATCTCCCTACAAATTCGGTCACTTCTCGCTTAAGCCCAGGCCACCAATATTGCTCTCGCAAGTCTCGATACAACTTACTCCCTCCTGGATGCATAGCACAAGGTCCATTATGTGCCTCTTTCAAAATCATCAATCTTAAGTCGGAGTCTTTCGGCATACAAATTCTTCCTTGAAAACAAAGAACTCCCTCACTATTTAACCCATAGTCAGGATTCTCCCCCTTCTCAACTTGCTGAAACCGAGAAACCAATGACTCGTCCTCCAACTGTTGCTTCTTAATCTGTTCTACCCAAGTCGGTCTTACTTGCAACTCCGCCAATAAACTTCCGTCGTCATACAAACTTAGACGAGCAAACATCGCCTTTAATTCCGCCATAGCCCTTCGACTTAGCGCATCAGCCACGACATTCGCCTTACCTGGATGGTACTCAATCGAACAGTCATAGTCCATTAACAACTCTATCCACCTCCGCTGCCTAAGATTCAGCTCCTTTTGAGTCAGCAAGTACTTAAGACTCTTGTAATCCGTATAGATGATGCATTTCTCTCCATACAGGTAATGCCTCCATATCTTAAGTGCAAAGATTACCGCTGCCAATTCCAAGTCATGCGTAGGGTAGTTCACCTCGTGCGGCTTAAGCTGTCATGAAGCATAAGCGACCACTTTACCCTCTTGCATCAACACGCAGCCCAAACCTACATGTGACGCATCGCTGTACACAGTGAAATCCTTACCAGACTCTGGCTGAATCAAAACTGGCACTTCCGTCAAAACCTTCTTCAACTTCGCAAAAGCCTCTTGCTGCTTATTTGTCCAAACAAAAGGTGCTCCCTTCCTTATAAGTTTCATTAACGGTGCTGCCAACACAGAAAATCCTTCCACGAATCTCCGATAATAACCTGCCAACCCCAGAAAACTTCGAATCTCTGTTACCGACTTCGGTGGCTTCCATTCCAAAATTGCTTCAATCTTCTGAGGGTCCACCTTGATCCCCTCGGCAGACACAACATGCCCCAAGAAGGTAACTTCCTTCATCCAAAACTCGCACTTACTAAACTTTGCATAAAGTTGCTTCTCCCTTAACACTTGCAGCACTACACGAAGATGCTCATCATGCTTCTCTTCCGTCTCCGAATACACCAAGATATCGTCAATAAAAACGACTACGAACCGATCCAAGTATGGTTGGAACACCCGATTCATCAAATCCATGAATGCCGCCGGTGCATTAGTCAACCCAAAAGGCATTACCAGAAACTCGTAATGACCGTATCGAGTCCTGAACGTCGTCTTATAAATATCCCCTCTTTAACTCTTAATTGATGATATCCCGACCGAAGGTCGATCTTAGAAAACACCGAGGCTCCTTTTAATTGGTCGAACAGATCATCGATTCTTGGTAACAGATACTTGTTCTTGATAGTCAGCTTATTCAACTGCCGATAGTCAATACACATTCGCATAGTCTCATCTTTCTTCTTTACGAACAGTACCGGTGCACCCCACGGAGAAACACTTGGTCTTATAAACCCTCTATCCAACAGCTCTTGAATCTGAGCTTTCAATTCTACCAATTCCTTTGGTGCCATCCGATAAGGTGCAATGGACACAGGAGCTGTTCCAGGTAGTAAGTCGATTCCAAACTCGACTTCTCTGTTCGGGGGTAATCCAGGAAGTTCATCTGGGAATACATCCTGAAATTCCTTAATAGTCCTAATCGACTCTACTGTTATCCCTTCAAGCCTCGTTTGACTTACAAGGGCCAAGTACGCCTCACAACCTTTCAGAATCAACTTCTCGGCTCTTAAAGCCGAAACAACATTGGACAAATAATCCCTTCGTTCCCCTATGACCATTATCTCCTCATCTTTGGCAGTTCTTAGTACCATCCTCTTTGCAGCACAATCCAACGTTGCCTTGTGCTTAGTTAACCAGTCCATTCCCAAGATAAGATCAAAATCCCCAAATGGCAGCTCCATCAAATCTCCTTCGAAAATTTTATCTTGTGTCACTAATGGTACTGCCCTAAAAATTTTATCTACCTTAACTGAATATCCCAATGGGCTTATCACCAATACCCCACTCACAGTCTCCTCAGAACGCACATCCAAAGCCCCAGATACATCACAAGAAACATACGAGTGAGTGGAACCCACATCAATCAAAGCAGTGTAAGGCATGCTATGAATGAAGAACGTACCAGTTATAACATCAGGAGCGTCACCCTCCTCACGACGTCGTGCAGCATAAACCAATACCGGTTGTCGAGCTTCAGCGTGTCCAGCACCTCTGCCAGGTGCCCCACGTCCTCGTCCATTACCATTGCCACCTCTTCCTTGCCCACGACCCCTCTGTGGTGGTGGTCCCCCTCGCCGTGGTTGGACATCCCTTTGCTCTGCCGCTAGCTCCTGAGCTGTCCTCCGAGGACACTCTCTGAACTTATGCTCCTTAGACCCACATCGAAAACATGCTCCAGTTCGTTTCCAGCACTCCCCCATATGCACCTTACCACAGTCCCTACAAGCCTGCGGTCTATAAGTATTTACTGGAACTGCTCGAATCGGTTCCTCCATCCTTGCTCTTTTAACATTTCGATTCGTGGCACTTGAGGGTCTAAAATCCCTCTTGAATCTGGGTCGATCCTTCTCACGATTCTGTCGCTCACTCAGCTTTACCTCCTCGGCTATCTTAGCCTTTTCTACTAATGCAACAAAACCACGCTCCCTCTGTGGAGCTATCAATATCCTAAGCTCATCGCGGAGACCATCCTCGAAGTGGACACTGCGCTCATATTCAGTTGCCACTATGCCACTAGCATATCGACTCAGCCTCAAAAATTCTGCCTCATACTCTGCTACAGTCTTATCACCCTGAGTCAAATTCAAGAATTCCTTCCGACGAGCATCCACATAGCTTGCTCCAACATACCTCCCTTTAAAAGCAGTTTTGAACAATTCCCAGGTTACTTGCTCAATTGGGGTACTCTCCCTTACGGTGATCCACCATCGGTATGCCTCGTCACGTAGCAGCGACACAGCTCCTTTCAGCTTTTGCTCCACTGAGCAGTCTAGATCGTCCATGATCCGTTCTATTGCCTCTAGCCAATATTCTGCCACATTTGGGGATACTCCAGATACACCCCTAAATACTTTTGCTCCGTTGGCCCGGAGTCGCTCCGATATAGGCCCCCTATTCACTGTCCCAGTACTAGCTCCAACAACTCTTTTTAAAACCCTTAACATGGCTTGGGACAAAGCGTCATCCCCCGCAGCCCGATCATAAGACCCAGTCTCCGTTGCTTGTGGTACAGATGGCTCCTCAGCTGGCCTATGCCCTGAGGATGAAGATTCAGCTTGCACCCTTCCGTGACCACGTCCGCGGCCTCGTCCACGAGCTCCTCTCGTACTCATATCGAATTATCTGATTACGAGTTTTATGATATTAGTATAATGTTCCCCTATTTATTAATAAAATGTCTTATGGGAATATAGCAGTTCAAGAATTGTTTTCGTATCGTCGTAGTCTAGCTACAGTCTCATTTCTATCGTTTCACAATTTCCCCCTATCTATAGTATCATAGTAGAGTCTCAGTACTATTCATAATATCATATCATTATCATATATCGTAAGGAAAATATACTTACAGACTTGGTGCCGGGGATTCAGTGCGCCACTTCTTTCTCTAACCCAAAACTTGAAAACCATGTTTTTGATTACCGAAAATAGAAATTTGATTTGAAAACCCCCTTTATTTTGAACTCTTGATTTAAAACAGAAAAACTTGGACCATTTTAACATGTATATTCTGTAAAACATCTTTGAAAAGAATTTTCAAAAACTATTTCAAAAATACCCTTCGCAGACCTAAGTTTTCAAAAAAAAAATTTTTGAACCCGATCCACAGCCGAGTTGTTGCAACCTGGCTCTGATACCACTAAATGTAACACCCCAAACCCAGCCCAGACGTTATTGCCAAATCTGACGTGCCACATTGGAGTTAAAAATCCGTGTTTCGTTTTAGTGTTTTAAAAGCCATATATTTTGCTGAGTTAACAAAGTGTATGGAAGCCGAGCACCAGGTAGGTATCCGAGATAGAGGAGGTCAGCCATGAAGGCTGCTTAAGTACCAAGCTCTTTGATTGGATCCAATCCTAGACATGCCCACAACCATAGCCACACTTTGTTATATCGAGTTTAAATTTGTTTAAGTGGACGTTTTTGATAAATCAATTAATCGTGGCGTTGAGATATTTTAAAAACAATTATCATTTTGAAAACAAGTCCTAAGTTATTAATTATCAACCAATTTTAAAGTTATTAAAATTAAAATAATCTCGAAAAGAAATAAGAGGAAAGTTAGAATGGCCTTATTACAACCCAAAAATAAATAATTTTTTAAAGGAAATTTAAAAAAACCAACGCTTATTTAAAAGTCCAAAGACAATCACCGTGGCCACTCTGAATCCCCTCCGGCCCAAGTCCCCACATCAAGGCTCACCTGCAAGGTTAAGGAAAGGGGGTGAGTTTGGAAACTCAGTGTGCAACAAGCCCCTTTCAGAGCCCAAAACAATAACAGCCTGTTGGGCCTAAGCCCACATCCAATCTCAACATGTACTGGGCCATAGCCCTTTTCACATTTCATATTTCATAACACTGGGCCGAAGCCTTTCCATATTTCATATTACTAGGCCGAAGCCTTTACTGTAAACGGTATGGCCCATAGGCCCATTTCGATATCACATGTAATGTCAAATGAAAGAATGCAACCCATTTGGGGAGACTACTCAACCCACCATCCGCTACTCTCCACCCGTACCAACCAACACACCACGTGGGGATTTACTCGACCCACCCCGCCATAACTCTCCACTGGCAGCATAGCTGCTTTTTCATATAACTGGAGGCCTAGCCTCTTTTAACAACTGGGGCAAAGCCCTTTTAATAACTGGGGCGTAAGCCCTTTTGATAACTGGGGCATAAGCCCTTTTGATAACTGAGGCATAAGCCCTTTTGCACTTCCTCCATCCATATAAAAACCCAACCCAATGCATTCATAAATACATCATGTGCATGTCATACATATCATGTGCATATCATACATGTCATGTGCATATCTTACATACCATGTTTATCAAAATCCCATGCATTAAATTCATGTATAAACCCTAGGGGTATAATGGTCATTTTTACCTAGGGGCAAAATGGTCATTTTCATATTATAAGGGTAATTCTGTAATGTTACCAAATATCAGGGTTTCCATGTTCATTAACGGTTACTAACAATTCATGGGTGCACACAGTGATTCTGGCCCATTTTTAGCGAAACCAAGTTGTTGGGCCTAAAACCCCTAATGGGCCCTACTGAGCTAATTTTGTCATCTAGGCCCTTTTAGCCTATATCCATAACAGTATTAACTGTCTTAACATGCAATTTAACATATTTCCGTTTTCTACCAATTTTACCCAAATGGGCCCGAAAGCCTATTGGGCCCTATTTCAGCCCCTCGAGGCCCAACTTACCGTGAACGCCAAAAACACATCCTTACCGTTTCCATTGTTCCCGATCATCATCACATCGATTCTAACTAACTAGTGAGCGTTCTCTTGCTCACAAGTCCTCAAAATGCTAGAATTTCGGCATTTCAGCTTTTCGGCATTTTATCGCTTTAAGCTATGAAAAAGGGTTCGTTACACACCTGTTTGGCGATATTCCTCGACGAGATCTCCTACACGATTTCTCCTATAATCCATCATTAATAATCAGCTTCTCATAATTGAACCAAACCAAAAATCATCTAATACTAATACTTACACATTCGGCCACCATCCAAAATGGCCTTAGGAATCTTACCTTTGTCGCGATTGATGACTAGGTCTAGCCACTCCGGTGATCCAAGCTACTCGAAGTCGACACTACACCTTGCTGCTCCTCCACTAAATAAACCACAAAAATATTAAAAGAAGACCCCATAAGGCCTATACCCATATTCGGCCACCTCCCTAAACTAGAGGGGTTTCGACTTTTGGCCAAAAGTTACACTAGGAATTGTTTAGAGTTTGAGCACTTACCACAGTCTTTCTCCTCTTGAATCTGGATGCCTAAAAGGTAAAGGAATTGGACGCCAATAATTGAAAAGGAAAGAAAAGGTTGCTGGTCACAAAGAATTTGCACCCCCTATCTTCACTGATTTCGGCTTTTTGCGTGATTTCGGTAGAAGTAGAGATTAAGGAAAGAAATACTAAATGAGTAGAGGAAAGTAATGGGCTGGTTTTTGAAAAAGTAAAGGGAGAAAAGATGAGAGGAAAGATGGTAGATTCAGCCAGGGAAGAAAAAAGAAGAGAAAAACTAAACCAAAAGAGAAAACGGCACAGCTAAGACCCTAATGCCGAAATTACTAACCTAATACCCCTCTGCTGAAATCCCCTCTCTAACCCCTTCCAATCGGCTAAGCTCTATCCTTCTCTCAAATCCCTAAAATCTCTCCCCTTATCCCTCCTTAATCTATGCATTTGACTTGATCCAACTCTCCTCTTACAGAATCCACTTAGGTTCCAACACTTACCCTTCCTGCACATAAAAATAAATACTCTTATTTGCCAACACAGGGAATCGATCCCAGGTCTTCCCTTATGCTCCACACGCCACCTTTTTAGGATCTTAGTGGCATCACCCGTGCCACTTTACTAAAGCTCTTTTTGTTATACGTTTTACCCACAACTTAATATAAGGGCACCTAGCCAGAACCCCTAACTCCTAAGTGCAAAATTTAAAAATTCTACCGGGTTTTGGCCACTTCATGGGCCTTCCATAAGCCCATTTTACATACCCAAATTATGAATTCCTTAATCACATACCAAATTTTAGAAATCTACTTAAAATATCAAGAATCGCGAAAAACCCGAAAATCAGGATGTTACAGTCCGCCCGTGTGAATCATGCTTCGATTCTGCCAGATTGACACGACCGCGTGGGATGCCCGTGTGAGGAAGTCTAAGCCGTGTTGAGTTCGTACTTTGGCCCATTTCTCTGTTTTTGGCCCGTTTCTCGTTCCTTTCGCTCTCATATGCTCTCCTAAGTATAAAACATGAAATTAAAGCATTAGAAGCATCAAATTCACCAATTCTAATGAGAAATCATCCATAAAATGCCTTAAACATGGGGTAAAAATATGTATAATTTACGGTTTATCAACTGTTGTTGTTATTGTCTGCAATTTCTTTGAATTATTCTCTCTAAATCTATGACTGCTACAATAAGTATACCCCTACTACAAGTCATACACTAAACCCAGAAAGAAAATATTAGTGATAATATTTAAAATAAAAGCGACTCTATAACTTAAAATTTTCCTAATTGTTATTTTACATGCAAAAATTAAAATTAAACTAGTAACATTGCCTCCCCAACAACGGTGCCAACAACTTGACTGCCTCCGGACGTACTAACATCTAGAGTGTGAATACTATAATAAAATATAGAAAGTCAAGGCAATATCCATAAGTATATGGGTTGAGTTGTAATATAGTTTTACAACGAAGTATATGGTTACTTCGAGGATCGTGCCCAAGGGAGGCTAATGCCAGATCAACTCTAACCTAAACACTAAAATATCTAACTAGTACTCTTAAATTAGTTATAGTATGAAAATATAAAATAAATTATTTTTAGGGTTTTCAGAATAATAAAGAAAAAATAACACAAAATAAATAGACTTTAAGAGATAGAAAGGGAGAATAAATCAAATATTGATTATAGGTGATCAGCTCACTTCAGTAATCTCCATCAACTAGTCGCTACCATACCAGATCTTCTGATCTTCCACTAACATAACGAGTCAGGAAGAACCACTTATCTTCTGACCTCACAGTCCAGATTGGCTTAGGGTGAAGGTATTTATGGATAGGTCATACCAATTCTGAGTTAATTCCCACCTTATGACTTCCCAATGTTGTCAGACCTAAGGTTTGTTCTACGTTCTTCCTTTTCCAAAGAGCTAATTTGTTGAGTAACCCTACAAAACAGTTAATATAGCATACCTCCACTCACTAATTCCCTATAAAGGGAGTAGTTCCTCATGCCTTTCATAGACAATATAGAATCGATGTAAAGAGAAAGCATGCTAATTGAAATGACAAGATAGAGTAAATGAAAGAGCATGATTGTATTAAGATTAATCGCGAATCCACAAAATTTGAATGCTTCCACAATTTAGATCTCTTGAAATCAACAAGAACAAGATCAATAAATCTAAAACCTAAAAATGAAAGAAAATACTAAACTAAATTTTACACAAAGTTTAGGCTAAAGGAATGGTGTCCATAATAAGGGACAAATGAGCCTACTTATAGTCGTCGTCCTTAACCCTAGGTTAGCTAACATTCCCGAGCTTTAAGTTTTATTATGCAGACCAAAACACCCCTACTTCATGTTTAATTTCTGTCACAGAGTCGATGTCGCGACACACCAGGACCTATGTCCCGACATAGCAATCAGAATACTTCTCCTATCTTTAGATGTATGTCGTGACACCATCAGTCTCTGTCACAACATCGAAGGTAGTATTGAGCTTTCTCCATTCTGCTCCCTCTGTTGCGACATCGACTTATCCATGTTGCAACATAGTGAGCAGTATCCATTTAGTACACCTTCTAATGGATTCTGGGTGTGATACAATATGTTGGAAAATCAACTAAGAAAATGGTTAAAACAGTTCAAGCAGAAGTGTACAATTTTTCAAAACTAAGCCACTTTGTGATATTTATAGTAATAAACATTTACCAAATGGTACCTATGGATTGTGCGAGTGGATTTGATTCAATCCTCATAACCTGAATTGCGACGAGTGTCAGCTTGAGCAACATGAATCAAACAAAGAAAAAAAAGCAATGTAATACTTTTAGTAGGAAAGTAATTTCTCCTCTAGCAGAAACAGATAAATATCGTAATTCCTAGAAAATAGAATTTATTCTCAGATAATAAATTCCTACTATTTTATGGCAGAATAATGATGTATCAGACTTATGATTTTTTTTCAACTGGTGTCATCTATTTATAATGAGAGATACAAGAATCATGGTTAAACAAACTCTTATAAAATAATCTTATTTAAATAGAAAACACTCTCCTATTGTTAGGCTTGAAAATACCAATAAGGGGTGAATTGGTATTTTAAAATTCTTTGCGAACTTTTTTAAATGATAAGAAATGAAAGAAAAGCTTGGACACTTCGATTTATAGTGGTTCGACTCCAATTACCTACCTCCACTACCTTGACATACCTCAACCAAAGATTTCCCAATTCAATATACTTGAATTAATACAATTCATGGAGAATGTATAACCTTTACAATCCTTATCTTTTTCACAAGGTTAAGTTAGATCCTCCCTTTTAGTTTTATGGCTTAACTAGAACCCTCTAGTTTTACAAGGCTTAACTAAAACCCTTTGCAAAAATATTTAAGGTTTTATACCTTAAAACCCTTATGTAGCTATTTACAACAAAGATGGGGTATGTAAATAATGAAGAGCTTTCAAGATGTGTGTTTACAAGTGTTAAGCTCTCTCAAAGAATGGAAATGAGAATGATAAAAAGATCTAACAATAAGCACTTAATATATGTACAAGAGAAAATAAAGAAATAAAGAATCAAAGGCTTTTCTCTTGATTTATATGCTTGGATGTTCATTTCTTATGTCTTGATGTGTTTTTTACTTATATTTATATCACAGAATGAGTATGTGGACATTTATGGTTGTTGGAAACATTAATTTTGGGCTTAAAAACACTTATAGACCTTTGAGGTGCACTACCTTTCTTCAAAATTTAACCATTGAGCCACAGGTATTGCACCCCAACTGAAAGGGTGTAGCACCACATAAGTAGGGTGCAGTACCTAGGTCGAAAGATGTTGTACTATTGAGAAGGGTGTTGTAACTTTGTGCCTATTTGAACACTAACTTCTAGGTATTGCACATTTTGGCCAATGTATAACACCTAGCCTAAAAAAACTTACAAATTTTATTAAAAAATATTTTTCAAGCCTTAAAATTACTTTGAAAATGTTTGATAATTTTTTTAAATATGTTTTCATTAAATGAATTAGAAAATATAATATATAAAATTTACCTTAAATATTATTAAAGTTGCCATCCCTCTTTTCTTCTTTAATATATGTTTTCATTAAATGTATTAGGTCTAGTTATATATGCTTTCTAGACTTTTGACCTAGCACTTAATAATTTAATCCAACCCAATATTTATTTTCTATTTTCAAAATAAATATTATTTAGTTAATTAATTTATCAATTAAATAATTTTCCAAACACAATTCTAATTTCATTATAACCATGATAACTTTACTATAAAAGAAGCTATGAGAAAATATATTTAATTTCCTTATTCAATGGATTCGTAATGGCAAATTAATTTAATTTCATTCAAAATTCAATTATTTAATTATATTTATTAAATAATAACCCTAAAAAATTTAAATTAATCCTTAAGTCATTGTTTTACTTAGTGAGAAAACCCATTAATTTGTAAATGTGACACATTTCTCTTACTTCATCATTTCCCTTCATTTTTATCCATTTGGCTTTACATGCAATTTATTTCTAGTTTCAACGAGCTAACAGAGGGACCAAATTGACATAGATAATTTGGGCTCAAATCATTTATAATTAAGTTCCCTTAATGTATCATGACTAAGCTCTCCCTATTTATATGTCATTACAAAAGGTACTTAATAAGTGATTGTCTAATAATCTTGTCATAAGTGTACTACCCTCATAGGATATCTTTAATCTCTTTGGGATAAATCTGATCTCCAAATCTGATCATATTTTATCTCATGGTAACCATTACATCTTCTTTCATGAAAAGTAAATTACTATCAAATATTAATCAAGTCATTTATCACAAAGACAATTGACTCATGACCACATTTATTTTTTATTTATCATGTAATATCAATGAGAGGATATCATTCACCTTTTAGTTAGGCTATGATTTCCATTATTGTGGAATGATACTACAAGCTGTAGAGGTCGTATACCGAAAGCACCAACTTTCAGTTCCTTATCTATTTGAACTCAGGTTTTTACTTACATTAAAGTTTACTAGTCATGCATAAATAGTCTATCATCCACTCAGGATTAATGTATGTCACATTATGAATATCACAAGTGAATAAATCCATAAACAGATCTAAGATCTATTCTACTTAGGTCCTATCCAATGTACTATCAGTACAATCAGTCACATCTAAATCTCTCTATCTTTTGGAAGTCATCTGCTCGGATGCTCAAGACAAAACATCTCCCTAATATAAAACATATTAGTCTTTTAATTGGTTTGCTCATTTTCGATTAGACTAAGGACAAGTTTAGATTATCTACCAATACAAGTTTTCTTTTTGTATTACAATCCAACCACGTAATATCGCTTAGTATTAGTTAAACGTTAGATAACCAGTGAGTCAATCTTTGCTTTCATTTTGCTTTGTGTCCAAAAGCTTTTGAGGATAATATATAAGAAATATTAATGTAATTGATGGATATTTTATTGAACCAATTTGTTTGAAAAATAAAAGTGTACAAAGACAAATATACTACACTTAGGGTACTAGATCCTAACACAGTATGCCTCAAATGATCACGCCTCAATTGGAATGGGATAGGGGCATCATTCAATAAAAATAGTTCCCCGCTTTTATTGAAACAGTGCATTTAACTTTCTAAGGCTGCAAATTTTCCTTGATTGTTAAACTCGTTCACCACCAAGTTGTGTCAATTATCCCAAGTTTGAATCCAATCCCCATGGTACCATCTCCAATCAACCCCCTCGACAGGAATTAACAGGAATTAACTACTCGAATCCAAACTAGCACATAACTCGATCAGGATGATGCCACTCAATAATAGAGAAACAAATTATGGTAGTGTTACTACACCACACCTCAGATCTAGCAAAAGCTATAACACCCCTAACCCGTCTCTGTCACCAAATTAGGGTTCCAGAGTATTACTATACAATCAGAAACATTTAAACTTTATATCATTGAATAATTACCCACATCACAAACCATTAATATACATGCCTAAATAGAGCCCTTGGGGCCTCAAAAACATTTTATAAGCAAATCAGGACCAATTTGAAATAGTTTGAAAATTTTAGGAAAAAGATGCGCAATATGCAAAATAGTGGTCACACGGCCGTGTGCCTCACAGGGCTAAGATGCACACTCATGTCTCAGGCCATGTAATTTTCAACATATGGACACATGGTCGTCTCCCCACCCGTGTCCCCACCCGTGTCCCCACCCGTGTAACTATCTGAGTTGCCCCACACACTCATGTGTCAGGCCATGTGTCAGGCCATGTGTTAGGTCGTGTAATTCACTGACTTGTACCCTAAAGAAGTCATTGGATGACACACAGTCGTGTTGCTAGGCCATGTGCCTCACATGGCTGAGTCACACGCCTATGTCTCAGGTTGTCTGGACCCAAATTTACCTAAAATCAAGCCATTTCAAACCCATTTCATGCACGAACATTTTAACCAATTACGCACACTTTCAAAGCTCCAAAACCTTATCTAAACACACATATATTTGTCATTTCCAAGACCCTAGTTCAACTAACTAATATGCCATTCAAGGCACCACAATTAGTAACCAAACATTACATACCTAAACAAGTTCATATGGCACATTTCATGCATATAATCCAATCCATTTAGGTACTAAAACATACCACATTTAACTATTTCATAAACATTTAAGACATACCACCATAGCCTTATACTAATATATACCTAAAACTCATCATAGTTGACCATTTTCAACTCAACAACTTGTACCAACATGCCATACACATTCATTATCAAAAAGTGACCAAAAGGACTTACATAAACAAGCATTATAAGTCCATCAACCATACATGAACATCAAGCACAAACATACTGTAACAATCTATTTTTTTCAGTGAAAAGGAACAGTGGTTTCGGGACCACAAATCCGATCCTAAAATAAAATTTATTTTTATTTTCTTGGATGGTCCATATTATGATAGACATGTCGTGTAAAAAATTTTAATACAAAATTTTATCAATTAAGTGTTTAATTACAAGAAGGACTAAATCGCATAAAGTGCAAAAGTTTAATTCTAGTAGCTACAAGGATTAAATAGCTATGGAATCCAAAAATAGAGGTCATTATATGGTAATCAGACCATTAAAGGAAAGTTGTATATTTCTGGTGACTCAACCATGGAAAAATTAGAAAAGAGTAGGGACTAAATTGGAAATTGAAATAATTAATTAATTAAAAGATGATAAAAAGAAAATATCATCTTATTTTGTCATCTTCAACCACAAAATTTTATGGAAAGCCTAGGAGAGAGAGAAGAAACTTTCAAGGCTTAATTGGGTAAGTTTCTTTATTCCGTTTTTAGTAATTTTGATATTTTTGAACCCGGGATAGTCTAATCTATCAAATTGGGAGATTAATTTGGAAATTTATCAAAGTATGGACAATGGATCATGGATGAATATGCTGAAAATTAGAAATTTATGGTAGAAAATGAAAGGTTGTTGATAGATAAATAACTTTTACAAAGTGATTTTTTATGAAAACATTATTTAGGGTCTAAAATGTAAAGTTGTCAAATTTGATGAAAAATTCTAAAATTTTATGAATACATGTGCTGTAAAATTTTTAATGGGATTTTGGTTAGGCTTGGAATAGGGAGTAAGTTGCACAAGTTTCATTTTCCGAGCCTAGGGACGAAATTAGAATTTATGGAAAAGTTAGGGGCAAAATGGTAATTTTGCTTAGGATGTAAATTGAGTCCAAATAAATATAAAATATGTGAAATTGATGATTAAAGCTATTTATATAAATCCAGACAACACAAATTCGAGGTTAGATCAAGGAAAAGAAAAGGTTTCGGATTAGTAAATTACTTACGCGAACAAGTGTCGAGGTAAGTTCGTGTAACTTAATCGGGCATTTAAACATGTTTAATTGAATGTTTTGTTGTATAGAATGTGACGTATATTGATGTACATTATTTGAATGCTATAATGAGAAATTTAATACATGCTTGATATGGTGAAAAAGGGGTTAAGTCCCGATTGAACATTGAATTCCGATGAATATATGTGCTTTCTCGAAACGAATAAGGTCCTACATTTGTTGCAGATGGGATTTAGCTCAGACTAATAATCCTATTGACCTTGTTATAGAAAGGATTTAGCCCAGACAGGTAATCCGGATATAATACCTCTCGAGTAAACGTTACGATTAGGGTTTAGCCTAGACCGATAATCCTAATTGAGCTCGTCTGAGCATACGTTATATAAAAAATTTAGCCTGGATTGGTAATCCTGTTAAATGATATGTGGCTTGAGAGTGTGTTCCTTGATTAAGTGCCCTAATAGGTACCCTTGAATAAGGAATTGAAGGATTATTGAATCGTACACCTCAAGTGTACTACCTGAGCATCCATCGAAATTTCAATGATTCAATGGACATGAAACTTTTGATATGGCATGAGAATTATAAGATGAAATGATAATGACTTGAAAGAATATTGCATGATGAGCTCATCTATGTTTACTTGATTGTTATGAAGATTTTCGTAACTAACATGTTTGATTGAATGTATGTGTCTAGGCAATATTGCTAATGGATGGTAAACATGATATTGTATGCTTATATTTAATAAACGGGATTGGTAAGTTTAGTTGCCATTATATGAACTTACAAAGCATGTAATGCTTACTCTATTTTATTTTCCCTTTGTAACAGTCTGGTTTTGAAATTAGTCGGAATAGTGGTTTTGGGACCACAAATCTGAGTTATAAAAATATTTTTATATCGTTTTTCGTGCCTATTATAAGTGAATTGACATGTGTGAAAATCTCATGTGAAAATTTAACTGTTTGTGTGCTTAATTTGCAAAAAGGACCTAATCGCATAAAATGTAAAAGCTGAGTGCTAGATGTTAAAGTGCCTATTTGAGTTGGCTTTCTAAAGTAAGGGTCCTTATGTTGTTATTTGCCCATTTGGAATGTTAATGGACTAAAACAACCATTCATTAAAAGGTTTTGTAATTTTTTATAAAAGGGCAAAATGGGAAAATGTTTATTAAGTAATTAAAATAAAACAAAAGCATGAAATTAGCCATTTTTTCATGGTATTCCACTGAGCTCACTTAGGGTTCGGCACTTTGAATTGGTGAATTAGGTATGTGTTTTGCTAGGTTTTTGATAATTTCTATGTTTTTGTAATCGTTGCTCCGTGTATTATCGAACCCATGCTTCAATTTACGATTTTGGTGATGATTTTGAAATGTTCCATTGATGAAAATGTGAGCTTTGTGATGTTAGTTGATAAATTATGGAAGCTTGATGTTGGGTTTAAATGTTTTGTTTTTGGATTTTTGATGAAATTGAGTAATTTGGGTTAAATTGTGAAAATATTATTTTGAGGGACTAAAATGTGAAATAAATGAAATATGTCGACTAGTATGAGTACAAGGAGAATTCGGCTAAGCTTGTGTATATGCAAATTATGTGTATTTTGTGATTTTGTGAAATAGGGACTAAAGTGTTGAATGTGAAAATGTGAGGGCTAGTCTGCAAAATGTCCTAATTGTGTACATATGGATTGTTTTGAATTATTTGGTGAATAAAAGGGTTAATTTTGAATACATTTAGATCAAGAAAAGATGAATTCAGACTTAAACCGAAGGAAATCGAAGATTGTAGAATAAACAGTCCGAGTCGACAAATTCTGAGTACGAGGTAAGTTCGTACTTAAAATGTGATGTTAAGTAAGTTTTGATGCCTTTATCCTACATGAGTTGTATATAATTGAATTGGATAATATGGTGATGAATTGGAAGCTTTGGCACTAAATGTGCGATTTAAACTAGCTTTGGCACTAAGTGTGCGATTTAACTAGCTCCGGCTACTTGAGGCACTAAGTGTGCGATACCGACTTAGTCTCGATTATTCGAGATGGCACTAAGTGTGCGGAAATATTTAGCTTTGACTAACCTTATAGCACTAAGTGTGCTAATGTGTAAAAAAATGAATAACTTATGGAAAGTCTTATAACATTCATTATGAGGTAAGTACAAAAGTGAACAAGTACGGGAAGCTTCAGGTATGTATAATGCCTAAGTGATAGATGATGTTATGTATATGAATCATTGCGTTGATATATTTATATGGATTGAAATTGTGCAAGTACTCATAGGTTATCATTTTATGTTTATATACTATGAATGTTTTGAGTACGAGCTTACTAAGCTTTTGAAAGCTTACTCTGTGTGATTACTGTCTGTTTTACAGTTATCGTAGCTACTGAAGGCTCGGGGATAGTCGAGGATCGTCACCATACTATCGATCTCATTTTGGTACTTTTGTAAATGTAAATATTTGAAGTATGGCATGTATAGGCTAGTAGTTGTGAAGTATGTCTTGTGATGTATATAGTTAGCCATGAGATTTGGCTAATTTGTGTTTGAACTCGTATTTGATAATGGCTTATAATATGTGATGTTAATTTGTAACTATGGTATGTCTTAATTGGATAAAGAAGAAGGTAAGTTTGATGAGTTCTTGGTATGAGAATGATGATGTATGTTTTAGAAAAAAGAATGGTTGATTGGGCTGTACATATATGTTTGTTTCCTTGTTGTAGGTTGACAAATAATGGGTGGTAAGATGGCTTAAACCAAGCTGCATTGTGCCACACGATCATGGGACACAGGTGTGCCTTGTGGCCATGTAAGAAAAATAGTATTCTATTAAGAATCACACGGCCTTGACACACGGGCGTGTCATATGGCCGTGGGCTAAAGTCAGTAGATAGCGAAATATCACACGTGCCTATTGGCCATGGATGAAAGTCAGTATGGTTACCCTGATTTGGCACGGCTAGTTCACATGGGTGTGTCTGATACCCGTGTAAGGCACACGGTTTGGTCACACGGGCATGTGACCTTAACAGAATAGAAAAATTTCCTAAGAGTTGAAAGTTGTGAACATGTTCTTTTAGCCCCGACCTCTTTCTAATGCATGTTTAAGGTCTCATTGACCTAAGAAAGGGACTCATGTTGATGTTTGACTATGATGCTATGATGTTTATGAAATAAATGCGAAGTGTTTAGATATGTTTGGTAATGCCGTTTAACCCTAGTCCGGCGATGGATACGGGTTAGGGGTGTTACACCCTTGTTTTATAGTGCTCGGAAGCTCGCAAAGGTTGGAAGATCTTGGAGCATCGTCACAATATCGACTAGCTTATTTGGGAATACATAGTAAAATCATTTTGGTAAAATGGCATGTATAGGACGACTTGACCATTAGTGGCATGTTAATGATGCTTGTAATCTAGCCATTGGAATGGCTAGAAATGGTTACTTTGGTATGACTAAGTAGGTTATTATGATATAACCATATGTGATGTGTTAAGTATATATGATCAAATTATGTTAATGCCTAAGTTAATCCAAGGTAAGTTTATAAAAACATATGCATGTAATGGTGTGTCATGATGAATGTTTGGAATTTTTTAATGTCCGTGTCCCTAGCCCGTGTAACTCTCTGTTTATGACATCATGAACAAAATGTGGTCACACGGCCAAGGCATACGCTGGTGTGCTTACGCCGTGTGAAAATTAAATTTCATAATTTTTCCATAAATAGGTGCAGACTTCACACGGCCAGGGCACAAGCCCATGTCCTATGGCCGTGTCTCTCACAAGGCCGAGACATACGGCCGTGTCTCAGCCCGTGTGTTTACTACTGGGCATTCTGTTTGTAGTAATTAGGATGCAGGGAACACACAGCCAGAGCACACGTCTATGGGGTGAGTCGTGTGTCACACATGGTATAGACACACGCCCGTGTGTCTACCCATGTGGAAAATTTTAAGGCTATATTTCAAGCCATTTTCCACCCATATTTACACAACACATTCATGGTTCCAAGGATACTTAAACTCTCTCATGAATCTAATTTGTGTATTCAATTTCTCAACACTTTAGACTCGATTAAGACTTCATATCATAACAACTGTATTGTACCAAACACACATGTATCTATGAGCACTAATTATTAAATTTGCATGCATGCATTTTCATAACAACTCATACACACACATAGAGATCATCATCATTCACCCATCATCCACCAAGATCCATACCATAATGGAATTGGCTCATACATGCATCAGTGAATAGGTTTACAATCCAATAGTCATTGTAAGCCATATCTCATGGCCTTATACAAAATGAATCATAACACCCTCATAAGCCAACACATTGACTAAACTAATATGACATATAACAAAACAACCACGTTCCTATACATGCCATACTCAAAATAAAGAGACTAACTATACCCAAAAGATCTGATTGATAGTGTGATCGAGTCTCTGACGCCCTTTGATCCCTGAACTAGCTTGGCGAAACTATAAGAAAAAGGAAAAGAGAGGGAGTAAGCATAAGGCTTAGTAAATTTACATGTAAATAATAAGCAATGAAAATAAGTAATTTCAACACACACATAACATCACTTAATTCATCACATTTTCCATAATCACTATAATCATATCCTATCTTGTTTAAATCTCACAATGCCTCATAGAATTCATGTAACATCCTGATTTTAGGCTTAGTCGAAACAGTGGTTTCGGGACCACAAATCTGATGAGAAATATTTCATTTTTATTTTATTTTTATGGTCTACGATTTCACAGAATGATTTCATAAAAATTTCGTTTGAAAATTTCAATGTTTGGGCACTCAATTTAGTAAAAATGACTAAATTGTAAAAAGCAAAAAAGTTGAGTTTTACATGTTAGAGTGTCTAATTGTCATGAAATTTTAAATGGGAGGTTCTTAAATGATAATTAAACCATTGTATAACTTGTTGGACAAAAATAGCCTTGGGTAAAATTTGAAAGAATAGTAAAAAGGGCATTTTGGTCTTAGAGGTAAAATGAATTAAAAGACAAATTTTAAACCTCAAATGTGTCCCTTTCTTCTTGCTACAGAAAAATGTACCAAGATCATCAATGTTTAGGATTTTTCTAAGCTTCCAAGCTTAATAGTAAGTGATTTAGAGCTCTGTTTTTAATGTTCTATGTATTTTTGAAATCCCGGTAACATGATCTGCTCATTTCTACCATTATTTTCAGTTAGGATTTATGATTAAAAATTTACCCATGAATGATGTGCATGTATTTGGATGTTTAATGGTAGAATATGAAGCTTGAAATTGTGTTAAACAACTTTTGCTAAGCGATTTGACGTGAAAACGAGTAAAACGACATAATTGGTAAAAATACCTAATGTTCATAAGTACATGCTAGAGTGAGAATTTGATGTTTCTATAGAAGGTAAAAATGACCAGCATGTCATAAAACATAAGAAAATAGGAAGAAGTTTAATTTCCGAACCTTGGGCCAAAAGTGTAAAAATGCAAAAGTTTAGGGGTCAAAATGAAAATTTGTAAAAATATGATTTTTAGACCCATATGAATAGTGTGACTAATTAGTAGGCTAAATGTGATATTATAGATCAAGGAAATTGAGATTTGGGCTTAAATCGGGAAAATACAAGGTTATGGACTAGAATGGTAAATTGCCATTTCTGAATCCGAGGTAAGTTCGCGTGATTTAATAAGCCTATTATTCATGTTATTATTGATATACATGAAATATAATTTGTTATGATTGTATTGAATTTGATGTTAATAGAAATTTGATGGAATATGATATTTAAAAGAAATGGGTGATTACCGAGAATATGAGATATTGCATATGATTGTCTTGTTTGCATGAGTGGTTGTGCTAAAAGATAGCACAGGTACGTACTTGAAACTCATGAGTACATGTTTGACATGTGAAATGTAACACCCCGAATTTGGGCCTAGAAGTATTGGGCCTTGAGTGCGGGTCCGTAAGGAGGTTGTATATAGGTATTTAATTGTGCAATGAAATAACACAATTAAATGTCTGCTTTGGTGGTTAATGGCCCTGAGAAGTGTTAGAGAAATCTTGGGTTCAAACATGGGCTTTAGCAAAAATTTTGGTATTAAGAGAAGAAAAACCTAGATGCTTGGATGAGGGTTTTTAAATTATTGTGTTAAATAAATGACACAAGGAAGCTTGTAGTCTAGTGGTTGTGGCGTCATTAAGGTTGTATGGGAGCCTGGGTTCAAGCCTTGGCTCTTGTAATTTATTTTGGTTTTTTTAAGGGAACCTAGACTTTGGCCTTTAGACCTTATAATTAATTGGGGATAAAATATGACACAAAAAGCCTTGTGGCTTAGTGGCAAGTAGCGTGTGGAGCATTTGAGGGGAGGCATGGGTTCGAATCCTATGGCAAGCAAGGAGCATTTATTTTGCTAACAGGGGGCGGCAAGAGTTGGTGTTGAATTTAAACTCTTATGTTTGGAGGGATCCCACGTTGGGAAGCTAACATAAGAGTGGTTGCGAAGCTGGCTTTAAATAGAGGGAACCATGAAGAGAGTAAAGGTACCTTTCTTGGCTGATCCCTTTCGTTGTATGGCGTGCTCATTTGGGTTGGGCGTCGGCTAAGAGTGCTCGGAGCTTGGATTAACTCCAGACGCCAATCAGGTGTGTATTTCTCGCTACTCTAGCTGTAGGATGGCTACTTCGGGCCGCGATGGGCCGAAAGGGGTCATGTAGGCCCAATGGGCCTACGGGCCCAATTGGATAAGTTGTTTGATTGTGTAGTAAATATTAGACTAGGCTAGGTGAATCTCATATCTGTGGCTAGATCTGGGCTAAAAGGTCCACACGAGCGTGTGGGCCCATTTGGGCCGAGAATAGGCTTTAGGCCCATTCGTATTGTTATCCTTGTTTAGAATACTTTAGTTTACCAAATTACTGAAATACCTTCAAATTGTAAAATTACCAAAGTACCTCGATTTACAAAATTACTGTTTTACCCTCGATTTACAAAATTACTAAAATACCCTCGATTTACAAAATTACCAAAATACCCTCGATCAGTAAAATTATGAAAATACCCTAGTCTGTAAAATTGCTAAAATACCCTTGGTTTGTAAAATTACCGAAATACCCTCAATTTGTAAAATTACCAAAATACCCCTAGTTTGTAAAATTACCAAAATACCACTGGTTTGTGAAATTACCGAAATGCCCTCAATTTATAAAATTACCAAAATACCCCTGATTTACAAAGTTACAGAAATACCCTTAACTTTCTAAAAATTATGGAAATACCTTTGGTTTAACAAAATTACTGAAATACCCTTGGTTTGTAGATTTACCAAAACACCCTTGTAGGATGAAATGACTAAAATACCCCTATTAGGTAAAAAGACCATAAAGCCCCTGTAGGGTAAAGAGACCGTAAAGCCCCTGTAGGGTAAAGTGACCGTAATACCCCTGTATGGTAAAATGACGTATGTGCCCTTATGTTCCGTATGACTGATGTGCTTAGGATTTACATATATTGATATTGGATTAGTTAAGTTTGAGTGACAGGTGGTGGTTATCGTAGGCGATTGATTTTGGAAACGTTTCAACTTCAACCCGTAACAGGTGTGTACTAACCCTCGTAATAGCTTAGATTAATATTTGCTGAGAAGCCGAAATGCTAAAATACCGGTATTTCAGGAACTTGTAATGTTGCGTTTGGGTAGATGCGATAAATACGATAAGATCGGTGTTTGGATCGATGGAACAGGTAAGAACTCAATTTTGTGCACGATAGTAAGTTGGGCCTCAATGGGCTTTCGGACCCATTTGGGTAGAATTGATAGAAAATGGAATTTGGAAAAGTTGCACGTTAACACGGTTAGTATTGTTGTAAAATTTGGGTTAAGTAGGCTAAATCAGCATTCATAGGGCCCATTAGGGGTTTTGGGCCCACAAGCCCAAATTTGATAAAGTGGGTTAAAGATCATTGTTTAAACACTCGAAAATATTGATAATTGTAATGAACATGGAAAATCCTGATATTTGGTAAAATTACGA
Source organism: Gossypium hirsutum (assembly GCF_007990345.1). NCBI lineage: Eukaryota > Viridiplantae > Streptophyta > Magnoliopsida > Malvales > Malvaceae > Gossypium > Gossypium hirsutum. The sequence goes on from NC_053424.1 coordinate 95,479,003, forward strand.
AAATACCCTTATAATGTGAAAAATAACTGTTTTGCCCTTGTGGGCAAGTGACTGACTTGGACTGTGTGGTTGACGGATTGATTGTGAATATATGTTGGTGATATAAATGACTTGACTGTGATTGTTTATTCAAATATGGGCATGACATTCTACCTACATGACATGTTCCATTGGGTTGGGTTTTTATATGGATGGAGGAAGTGCAAAAGGGCTTATGCCCCAGATTATTGAAAAGGGCTTATGCCCCAGTTTACCGAAAAGGGCTTATGCCCCAGTTTATTGAAAAGGGCTTTGTCCCAGTTTATCGAAAAGGGCTTTGCCCCAGTTATTAAAAGAGGCTAGGCCTCCAGATATATGATAAAACAGCTATGATACCAGTGGTGTGTTGGTTGGGTGGGTTGAATCATTCCCCACATGGTGTGTTGGTTGGTACGGGTGGAGAGTAGCGAATGGTGGGTCGAGTAGTCTCCCCAAATGGGCTTGCATACATCCATTGACATTACATGTGATATTAAAATGGGCCTAAGGTCCATACTGTTTACAGTAAAGGCTTCGGCCCAGCGATATGATTTATGAAAAGGCTTCAGCCCAGTAACCGTTAAATGAAAGGCTTCGGCCCAGTATATGTCAAGACTAAATAGGGCTTTGGCCCAGATTGTACTGATACTGTGTTTTCACTGTTTTTTTGTTATTGGGATTACACACTAAGTTTTCGTAAACTCACCCTGTTTCTAACTGTGCAGGTAATCCCTAAGCTTAGATGTGTTGGAGCTGCGAGGGACTCGGAGATGGCCACACTACTGTTTCTGTTTCTTTTAATTGCAATAAGTAGCCGATTTATTTCTTTATAAGTTTTATCTTATTAATATTATTGTTTGGTTTTGAGTTGTAATAAGGCCATTTTAATTATTTTTCTGGGATTATTTTATTTTTAATAACTTTAATCTGTTTGTTAATAAATGGGCTAGACTTAGGACGTGTTTTCAAAATGATAATTCTTTTCAAAATAACACCACACCATGATTATCCGATTTATCAAAGATTTCAACTTAAATAAATTACAACTCGGTTTAACCAAGTGTGGCAATGGTTGTGGGCATGTCTAGGATTGGATCCATTAGAAGAGCTTGGTACTTAAGCAGCCTTCATGGCTCACCTCCTCTGTTATGGATTCCTACCTGGTGCCTAGCTCCCATTCACTTTGTTAGCTTAACAAAAGTCGGTTTTTAAAGCACTAAAATGAAACATGGGTTTTTAACTACAATGTGGCACATCAGATTCGGCCATAACGTCTAGGCCGGGTTTGGGGTGTTACATGAAATGAAATGGACTTGTGAAGAGAGTGCAAATGAAATAAGTTTTATTATTTTTCAATTAATGGACACAAATGGTGATTTGTGGTTGATGAATTGAGATTAAATGAGTAAATCTCGGTTGAACCTTTGAAATGAAAAAATGTGGTGCTAAGTGGATATACCACGGTTATACGTGTAACGTGGTGCTAAGTGGATATACCACGATTACACATATTGATACATGTAACGTGGTGCTAAGTGGATATGCCACGGTTACATATATTGAATCATTAACGTGGTGCTAAGTAGATATACCACGGTTAAACATGTAACGTGGTGCTAAGTGGATATGCCACGGTTACATATATTGATTCATTAACGTAGTGCTAAGTGGATATACCACGATTAAACATGTAACGTGGTGCTAAGTGGATATGCCATGGTTATACATGTTAATTTGAAAAGTGGCACTAAGTGCGTATGCCACAATTACATGTTAGCCCAATAGTGTGGAGCTATGTGCTAAAACCACCGGATATTGTTACTTTCTGAAGTGTTCACCGGGAGAAACAAGTTTGCTAAATGAAATTTAATGTGAAAAAAATGTGGGATGATACCAGAATATGAATATATGAGTTTTGAATTATGAGTTAGATATGTGATTGAATTTTTGATAAGATGAAAATGGATAAGTATTATCTTGAAAGTTGATAATAAGAAATTTTAGTAAAGGAATGAAATTTGGGATAAACAATCTAAAACAGCAACAGGGGAGTGACTTTGAAAAATCACCAAAAATAGTATAAGATGAACTAGAAGTAGAATGAGATATTGAATTAAATACTATTGAATCTATTTTCATATAAAAGAAATAGAGAAAACAAATGAATTCTTTATTTTGAGATATTTATATTTTTGTAAGACTGGATTAGACTGATTTCGTGATCCCCTATTCTGAATTGTAAAAATCATTAAAAATTTTTAAAAAATATTTAAGCAACATAATTTATATGGTTGGATTCCTTATTGAATTTATTTTTAAGAGAGAAACTAGAACCTCATTTGAATTTGGTAGCAAAATAAAATTAACTTTTACTGAAGAGTGGTCGAAGCTGTCAAACAGCAAAATAGGGGAGACTTTAAATAATAAAATGTACTTATTGGCCAAACAAAAAATTATGAAAATTTTATGGTGGAAATATATATGAGTCTAATTTCTGGGAAAATTTATGGATCTTAATTTTGAGTTCCGTAGCTCCAGATATAAATGATTTAGTGACTGTGACTCAAGAAAACAGCTTAACCAGAACATGTGTAAATGTACAATTGAGATAGTTTTACTATGGATAGCATGTTAGTAAATTTTTTATTATTTTCATGTGAGCTTACTAAGCGTAAAGCTTACCCCCTCCTTTCCATTTCTTTTAGTGTTGTCAGGTTAACTCGGGGTTGGAGATCATCGGAGGCAGCACCACACTATCAAGCCAACACCTTGACAGTATAAACTAGAGGTGTGCATGGGCCGGGCTACTCGGCCCGGGCCGAAGGCCCGCCCGAAAAATGGGAGGGTTCAGGTAAAAATATAGGCCCAAAATATGGGTTTGGGAAAGAAAAACGAGGCCCATTTAGAAAATGGGCCGGCCTTGGGTAAAACTTTTTTGGCCCGGGTCCAGCCCGACCAGGCCCGAATTATATACTAAATATATATTTTTTTATTTTTAATCATATTTACATTTTAATTTTAATTTTAATATAATCACTTTTTATTATATTTTCAATTTGTGTATTGTTTTAAGAATTGTTTTAATATAATTTTTTATTTGTTTCTTATTTTAATATTTGTTTTAAATGTATTTGATGATTTATTATATTTTAAATTTTTTTATTTAATGAAATAAGTTAAAAAAATTTTAATATGGGCCAGGCCGGGCCGGGCTCGGGCTTAATAATTTTATTTCGGGCCGGGCTTGGACAAATTTTTAGGCCCATATTTCGGGCCGGGCCGAGCCCGGGCCTAGAAAATGGGCCTAAATTTTTGTATTGGGCTCGGCCCGGCCTGGCCCATGCACACCTCTAGTATAAACACATATGCTAGAATTATCAAGTGAGTGGCATGTATAGGGACCTAGTTCTATAACATGTGTTATTATAATTTGGCCAAATATATTGGTCTTTAGTGAGCTAATGATTCTGACTTATAAATCTAGCTATTCATGTTATGTCTTATATTGGTGATGTACATATGCTTGTTTGCCATGCATGGTTGGTAATATGTTATGTGTTGTTGTAAGAATATCATGCTTGTGTCTTGATTATAAATATATAATTACTCAAATATGTCATGCCAATTGTTATGAAAATGTATAAGTGTATGTAGGTAATTAAGGGTGACAATTGGCTTGGAAAATAGCCTTAAAATTGACCACACAACCCAATCCACACGAGCGTGTGACTCTTCGAAGCAAGAAAATTAGTTAAGTTGCCCAAAGATTTTCAAAGTTATTGGTTTAGTCCCGAACCACCCCAATGTATGTTATAGGTTTTGAAGACCTATATAATGGACGATATGCATGTGTTTGAAAAGTTTGAATTAAAACAAATTTTGTGGCCTAGTTTTGCATGTTGTGAATGTTTAAGTCCGGTAACGCCTCGAACCCTATCCCGACGTTGGATACGGGTGAGGGGTGTTACATTTATTGGTATCAGAGTTATGATTTAGTCAGTTCTCAAACTAACCTAGCATGTGTAAAAGTTCAACTATACATGCCACCAATCCGTGATAGTGCGATGTCTCCCGACGTGTATGAGAGCCACTTTGTTTTAACAAAGGTACTCTCCAACCGAGCTACACCGACCATGTTGAATGTGATGCTAAAATATTCGAGTAAAGTATAGTTATGATGAATTGAAACTTGGAAAGGTACGAATGAGGATTCATGAAATGTGTACATGGTGAAATGAGCTTATTTATGATTAATAGATAATTCCATGATGTATATGATCTATTTATTTGAACAAATGCATGTGTTTGAGTAACTTATCAAAAATATTGATAAGATGAATATTCATGTATATTGGTTGGGATGATTATGATTGGTAAGCTCGTATAACTTGAGTAAATGTATTAAATTGTTTGGACTGATATATATGATTGTGATGAAATGTATATGATGATGTGTAAGATGAAAGTTTAGACTGTGATATACTTATCCATGTCTGTTTGGCCCTAATATGATATTATGTGCTTGACTTATCTGATTTAATGAATGGATAAGTAAGATTATCTAGGAAACATGGAAATACATGTATAAGTACACTTGTTTAAATGAGATAACTGGAAAGTGAGTGTAAAATCAATATGAATGTTAGTTACTCGAAATGAATGACATGATTGAAATATGATTGCTATGATGAAAACTGTGTTTCATGTATATGAGAGTTGAGTCAGAGGCCCTACGACCCCTTCCCCTTACCAAAGTGGTGTTTTATAATGAAAATTCCTGAGATTTATGTTGAATGAGTTTCCAGGTGAGAAACCAAAGAGTTCAATAATGGAATGGTTATAAGCATGATTAAAGATTGAGAATGGGTTGATAAGTACAGACATGAGCTAGAAAGATATCAGATTGACTGAAAGATTGTTTAATTTTTGCAACATCGCAGTTAGCAAAAAATGTTAATTTTGGTAAAATGATCTATCCTGGTATGATGTCAAGAAATGTATTGATTGAAATTCCCTCATGAATTGGTTTTCTTAGTAAAGGGAATATTATGGAATTTGGGACAGCAGAAATAGTTAAAGGAATAATGTTCGAAATATGAAATGTCCAAGCATGGTAATCACAGTGAACAGTTTGTGATTGTCTCTATTGAGATATGGTATGAGACTATTTGACACCGAAAATATTATTGGGGCTATCTAATCCGTGATGAATTCTTATATTAAGAAAATGTTCCCTGATCTTAACATTAGACGAATGTGTTGTCAATCTGATTGGATTATAATCTGCATGGTTCTGTTTTTCTCTAATATTTTGTTATATCCCGCCTGTTGCGAATCGATGAGAAATTGTGTATGGTGCCATGATTCTATTTCTACCGATCATTGCTCTAATTGATTTTATATATTTGAGAAGCATATAGTTCCGGTCGTATTTATTGTCAGTGGTTTGGAATGATGTTATTCTGGATTTCTTTTCTTTGAAAAAAAACATTGGGGTCTTTCATATTTTTATGAGTCTGGTTCTCGGTCTTCTGATGCAGTGCTGTAAATGGGATTTCCTTATCATGGATTTCTTTATCTTAGATTTCCTTATTCTGGGCTTCTCCGTTTCAGATTTCTCTATCTTGGGTTTTCTGGATATTTTATCTTGTAACTTGTTGATCATGACTTGCACTTAGAGCATGACCTCCAACTTGTGATTGATGTATATACAGAACAAGTATGACTATACCTCTGAATTGATCCTAATAATGTGGTGAAATTTCAAGTCCCAATGTGTATGGTGGATTTCCTTTCTCAAGTACGTTAATCAGAGTTAATGTATTCAGTTGAGGTATCAATATTACTTATGTTAATGCATTTGTTATGGTCTTCGATTGGCATGATAAGTGAATTTGGAATGATGCATGTTGAATCATTCTGTTGACTAGAAGAGAGAATTTCTTGAAATATCAATTACGGATGAATAAGGTCGACTTGATTGTTCAATCTGTATGGAACATATGTCTAGAATTTAATGACATGTGCATGCTTGAGAATAAGATTTTATTTCTTCACAGGTAAAAAGATGAATAGTCTAATTAAGAAGTGTATGTTTCCTAGAATAATCGTATGCGTTAAGAAGATCTGATATTGATAATGTGAAGATAATCTGGGTATTAAAAAGATGCTGAAACAATCATTGTTTATCTTTGAGTACAAATTCTTGAAATGTTGAAAGTTTAAAGATGTATAGCAAGAATCATCAGAATTATTTTTTCCGTTTGGGAATTAGAATGGAAATAGAAAAAGTTAATATGGATTTTCTTGTCTGGATCATTCCTGTCCTTGAAAGAGGAAAGTGATATGTACCGTTGTTAAACATTAGGAGATGTGTAAATTATGCTGGTATACCCGAATCTCTGCTCACCAGATTCATAGAATTTCATGTCTTTATGAATTTTGGATATCATGGAATTTTAATCTCCACTAATCGGATTGAGATCCAAGTTTCATAACATGATTTCTTTGGAAAGCCAGAAGAGGCTTGAAATAAAAAGTAGCTGAGGGTTGAATTGACAAATAATTGGACCGTGTGAAATTATAAAGAGTATGAGGTTGAGATGAACTGACTAGTTTTACTATTCAAATTCGAAAAGATTCGGGTGCGGATGTATATGTAACATGATAGTATGGATCGAACTTTTGAGTACCTGAGCTTTCTGGTAGAGATTAAGTTTCAGTAAAAGTATTGTAAAGTGAATACCACTTATGATTTTTGTATGTAAAATTTAAAGAGATAGGTAGTAAAAGTTTAGCCTAAATGGAAGTTCTTTGACATCGATTATAGGATTGAGGAATCCAAGTGAAAAACCAAAACCACTTTTCTGGTGAGATTTTCGGGGACGAAAATCCCTAAAGGGGGGAGAAATGTAACATCCTGATTTTGGGCTTAGTCGGAACAGTGGTTCCAGGACCACAAATCCAATGAGGAAAATTTCATTTTTATTATATTTTTATGGTCTACAATTTCACGGAAAGATTTCGTGAAAATTTCGTTCGAAAATTTCGACGTTTGGGCACTCAATTTAGTAAAAAAGACTAAATTGTAAAAAGTGCAAAAGTTAAGTTTTACATGTTAGAGGTGTCTAATTGTCATGGAATTTTAAATGGAGGTCCTTAAATGATAATTAAACAATTGTATAACTTTTTGGACAAAAATGGCCTTGGTTGGGTAAAATTTGAAAGAATAGTAAAAAGGGCATTTTGGTCATTTAGGGGTAAAATGAATTAAAAGACAAATTTTAAACCCCAAATGTGTCTCTTTCATCTTGCTACAGCAGAATGTACCAAGAGCAGCCATGGTTAGGGTTTGGCCAAGCTTCCAAGCTTAATAGTAAGTGATTTCGAGCTCTGTTTTTAATGTTCTATGTATTTTTGAAATCCTGGTAACATGATCTGCTCATTTCTACCATTATTTTAAGTTAGGATTTATATTTAAAAATTTACCCATGAATGATATGAATTTATTTTGATGTTTAATGGTATAATATGAAGCTTGAAATTGTGTTAAACAACTTTTGCTAAGCGATTTTATGTGAAAACGAGTAAAACGACAAAATCGGTAAAAATACCTAATGTTCATAAGTACATGTTAGAGTGAGAATTTGATGTTGCTATAGAAGGTAAAAATGATCAGCATGTCATAAAACATAAGAATATAGGAAGAAGTTTAATTTCCGAACCTTGGGGAAAAAGTGTAAATATGCAAAAGTTTAGGGGTCAAAATGAAAATTTGTAAAAATATGATTTTTAGACCCATATGAATAGTGTGACTAATTAGTAGGCTAAATGTGATATTATAGATCAAGGAAATCGAGATTTGGGCTTAAATCAGGAAAATAAAAGGTTATGGACTAGAATGGTAAATTGCCATTTCTGGATCCGACGTAAGTTCGCGTGATTTAATAAGCCTATTATTCATGTTATTGTTGATATACATGAAATATAATTTGTTATAATTGTATTGAATTTGATGTTAATAGAAATTTGATGGAATATGATATTTAAAAGAAATGAGTGATTACCGATAATATGAGATCTTGCATATGATTGTCCTGTTTGCATGAGTGGTTGTGCTAAAAGATAGCACAGGTACGTACTCGAAACTCATGAGTACATGTTTGACATGTGAAATGAAATGGACTTGTGAAGAGAGTGCAAATGAAATAAGTTTTATTATTGTTCAATTAATGGACACAAATGGTGATTTGTGGTTGATGAATTGAGATTAAATGAGTAAATCTCGGTTGAACCTTCGAAATGAAAAAACGTGGTGCTAAGTGGATATACCACGGTTATACGTGTAACGTGGTGCTAAGTGGATATACCACGATTACACATATTGATACATGTAACGTGGTGCTAAGTGGATATGCCACGGTTACATATATTAAATCATTAACGTGGTGCTAAGTAGATATACCACGGTTAAACATGTAACGTGGTGCTAAGTGGATATGCCACGGTTACATATATTGATTCATTAACGTAGTGCTAAGTGGATATACCACGATTAAACATGTAACGTGGTGCTAAGTGGATATGCCATGGTTATACATGTTAATTTGAAAAGTGGCACTAAGTGCGTATGCCACAATTACATGTTAGCCCAATAGTGTGGAGCTATGTGCTAAAACCACCGGATATTGTTACTTTCCGAAGTGTTCACCGGGAGAAACAAGTTTGCTAAATGAAATTTAATGTGAAAAAAAATGTGGGATGATACCGGAATATGAATATATGAGTTTTGAATTATGAGTTAGATATGTGATTGAATTTTTGATAAGATGAAAATGGATAAGTATTATCTTGAAAGTTGATAATAAGAAATTTTAGTAAAGGAATGAAATTTGGGATAAACAATCTAAAACAGCAACAGGGGAGTGACTTTGAAAAATCACCAAAAATAGTATAAGTTGAACTAGAAGTAGAATGAGATATTGAATTAAATATTATTGAATCTATTTTCATATAAAAGAAATAGAGAAAACAAATGAATTCTTTATTTTAGGATATTTATATTTTTGTAAGACTGGATTAGACTAATTTCGTGATCCCCTATTCTAAATTGTAAAAATCATTAAAAATTTTAAAAAAAATATTTAAGCAACATAATTTCTATGGTTGGATTCCTTATTGAATTTATTTTTAAGAGAGAAACTAGAACCTCATTTGAATTTGGTAGCAAAATATAATTAACTTTTACTGAAGAGTGGTCGAAGCTGTCAAACAGCAAAATGGGGGAGAATTTAAATAATAAACTGTAATTATTGGATGGACCAAAAATTCTGAAACTTTTATGGTGGAAAGATATATGAGTCTAGTTTCTGGGAGAATTTAAAAATCTTAATTTTGAGTTTCTTAGCTCCAGATATAAATGATTTAGTAACTATGACTCAAGAAAACAGCTTAACCAAAACATGTGTAAATGTACAATTGGGATAGTTTTACTATGGAAAGCATGTTAGTAAATTCCTTATTATTTTCATGTGAGCTTACTAAGCATAAAGCTTACCCCCTCCTTTTCATTTCTTTTAGTGTTTTTAGGTTAACTCGGTGTTGGAGATCGTCTGAGGCAGCATCACACTATCAAGCCAACACCTTGACAGTATAAACACATATGCTAGAATTATCAAGTGAGTGGCATGTATAGGGACCTAGTTTTATAGCATGTGTTATTATAATTTGGCCAAATATATTGGTCTTTAGTGAGCTAATGATTATGACTTATTAATCTAGCTATTCATGTTATGTCTGATATTGGTGATGTACATATGCTTGTTTGCCATGCATGGTTGGTAATATGTTATGTGTTGTTGTAAAAATGTCATGCTTGTGTCTTGATTATGAATATATAATTACTCAAATATGCCATGTAAATTGCTATGAAAATGTATAAGGGTATGTAGGTAATTAAAGGTGACAATTGGCTTTGAAAATAGCCTTGAAATTGACCTCACGGCCCAATCCACATGGGCGTGTGACTCTCCGAAGCAAGAAAATTAGTTAAGTTGCCCAAAGATTTTCAAAGTTCTTGGTTTAGTCCCGAACCACCTCAATGTATGTTATAGGTTTCGAAGACCTATATAAGGGACGGTATGCATGTGTTTGAAAAGTTTGAATTAAAAATAATTTGTGGCCCGATTTTGCATGTTGTGAATGTTTAAGTCCAGTAATGCCTCGAACTCTGTCCCAACATTGGATACGAGTGAGGGGTGTTACAATTCAAGATCATGATTTCTTTATTTTTTCATACCAAAATTGTATCATTCTTTATTCTCAATAACTACGAGTTTGGAGTGCTTACATGTACCCACTCAAGATAGTTATACCTCGTCAGTCTTTTGTCATATCTTAGGACTACTCGTTGAACTGCTAGTTATACTAAGGGTTACTTAGGATATCATCTACACAAGGTAGGGTGCCGATGTCATATCCTAGATATGGTCTTACATGGGACCACATAACGATGCCAATGCCATGTCCAAGACATGGTCTTACATGGGATATCACATATCAAGGCTGATAGCCCAGCTATAGTCTTACACGATGTCTCATTATAATGCCAATGCCATGTCCCGGACATGGTCTTACATGGGATCACATAACGATGCCAATGCCATGTTCTTACATGGGATCACAGGTCACTGCCGAAGCCATATCCCAGATATGGTCTTATACAGGAGCTCATCCACTCAAATATCAACACGATGATACCTTGAGTATTCTCGAGGTTCAATCGACTTATGTCACCACAATTCTTTAACAAACAACATCAATGAAATTCACCAAGACAATTAAACCATTCGCATAACATCAAATAATAAGCATATAATGAAATGCTATATTAATTACACACAAACTTACCTCGGTACAAAATATGGACAATTTCTTCGATTTAGTCCAAGATCTTGGTCTTTCCCCAGTCTAGGCCCAGACTCCATTTTTCTTGAACTAGAATAGCAAATTTCACTTATTTAATATCCATATTATTCAATTTAGTCCAAAAACATACTATGGAAAAATTACACTTTTTCCCTTAAACTTTGACATATTTACACTTTTGTCCCTAAGCTCGAAAAATGAAATGTGTCCAATTTCTTTGTTACCAAGCCTATCCGATTCATATTCCTTCTTATAACAGCCCACATTTTTCATCAAATCACATTTTTGACCTTATTTTTGCATGTTTTACAAATAAGTCCTTTTTGGTGTTTTCATGAAAACTCACCTAGGAAAAGATGTTTATCTAACACTAAACTTTCTTATTCCTTCATAAATCATCAAAATACATGCATGAAACACATAGGTAAATTTTTAAACATGAACCTTAGCTTAAAACAATGGTAGAAATAGCTAGTTCATATTTTAATGATCTCAAAAACATAAAGAACATTAAAAACGGTGCTAGGATGTACTTACTATCAAGCTTGAAAGGTTGAAGAAACCCTAGCTATGGTGACTCTTCAAATTCAGCACAAGCATGAGAAAGATGATGAGATTTTGGCTTTATTTTCCCTTTTTATTCTTTTTTTACCAAAAGACAAAAATGCCCTTTAGGCTTTCCTTTAAAATTTTTCCCATGCATGCCCATTTTTGTTCATAAAAATATTGGGTAAATTGCTATTTAGGGACCTCTAATTACTAATCTAAAGCTATTTCATACTTAAAGCTTCTAGAATCTTTAATTTTCCAAGTTTTGCAATTTAGTCCCTAAAGTTAAATTGGACACTTTACACATAAAATTTCTTCATGAAATTTTCACACAAGCACGTAATCATATCATAAACCTCATAAAAATCACAAAATAATTATTTCTACTTCGGATTCATGGTCTCGAACCACTATTCTAACTAGACCTTCATTTTGGATGTTACAACTCTCCCCCTTAGGGATTTTCGTCCCCGAAAATCTTACAGATAAAAAGTTTTGGGTATCGACTTCTCATTGTTTCCTTAGGCTCCCATGTGGCCTCTTCAACCCCATGCCATTTCCATAACCATTTTACAAGGGCAATACTCTTGTTTCTTAATTGTTTGACCTCCTGAGCTAAGAGTTTAACCGGTTCCTCACCATAAGTCATATTCGGTCGTATCTCCACCTCTGTAGGTGGAATCACTTGTGAAGGTTCAGAATGGTAACGGCGCAATATAGACACATGGAACACATCGTGAATCCTTTCCAATTCGAATGGTAAGGCTAACCGATAAGCCACCAGTCCTATTCTTTCAGTCACCTCATATGGTCCAATAAAACGTGGACTCAATTTCCCTTTCTTGCCAAATCTGAGAACTTTCTTCCACGGGGATACTTTTAAAAATACCTTATCACCGACCTGAAACTCAATCTCTTTCCATTTCAAATCTGCGTAGGATTTCTGTCTATCCAAAGCCGCTTTCAAACAATCTTGAATAACTTTTACTTTCTCTTCGGTTTCTCGTTCAAAGTCAACCCCGTGAATATGATTCTCTCTGAGTTCAGTCCAATATAATGGTGTTCGGCACTTGCGCCCATACAAAGCCTCATAAGCCGCCATTTTCAAGCTCGACTAAAAACTATTATTATAGGCAAATTCCACCCATGACAAATACTTTTCCTAACTGCCCTGAAATTTGAGAACACAACACCGGAGCATGTCTTCCAGTTTTGTATTACTCTCTCTCTCTCTGTCCATCGGTTTGCGAATGAAAAGCTGTACTAAAATTCAGCTTTGTACCTAAAGCTTCATGTAGCTTTTTCCAAAACTGCGATGTGAATCACGGATCCCTATATTAAATGATCGACAAAGTTACTCCATGTAGTCTCACAATTTCAGAAACATACAACTCGGCTAGCTTATCGAGTGAGTAGTCGGTATGTACCGGAATAAAGTGAGTCATTTCATCAATCGATTAACAACGACCCAAACAGCATCTTTCTTTTTCAGTGACAACGGCAAGCCTGTCTCAAAATCCATAGTAATTTGATCCCATTTCCACTCGGGAACCATCACAGGTTGCAATAAACCCGAAGGTACTCGGTGCTCAGCTTTTGCTTGCTGACATATTTTGCATTTCAAAACAAACTCTGAGATGTATCTTTTTATGCCCAACCACCAATACAATCTCTTCAAGTCATTATACATCTTGGTGCTACCCGGATGAATTGACATACAACTACTATGTGCCTCGTGAAGAATTTTTCCGATAAGCTCATCATCCCTAGGTACACAGACCCTATCCTGAAACATCAAGAAACTATCGGTACCAATCTGAAAATATGATTCAACACTCGACTCACATTGAGCTCTCTTGGTTTGCAAATCATTATCACCTTTCTAAGCTTCACAGATTACTTGGAGAAACACCGGTTTAGCTATTAACTCTGCTAGTATCGAACCATAATCGGACACCGTTATCTGAGTATTCATAGCTCTCAAGGAAAATAAGGATTTCCTACACAAGGCATCAACAACCACGTTCGCCTTACCAGGGTGATAGTTAATCACCAACTCATAGTCCTTTATCAACTATAGCCACCTCTGTTGCCGTAAATTTAGATCCTTTTGAGTCATCAAGTACTTTAGAATTTTGTGATCAATGAATACCTGAAACCTCTCACTGTACAAGTGATGTCTCCAAATCTTTAACGCAAACACAATAGCAACTAGCTCTAGATCATGTGTCAGATAATTTTTCTCGTATGATTTCAATTGGCTCGAAGCATAGGCTATCACTTTACCTTCTTGCATAACCACACAACCCAATCCATTTAAAGATGCATCATTGTAAACCACAAATTCTTTTCCCAGCTCGAGTTGCACTAATACCAGAGCCTAAGTCAACAATGCCTTTAATTTCTCAAAACTTTGCTGGCACTTTTCTGACCATTCGAACTTGATACCTTTTTGCAACAATTTTGTCAACGGAGAGGCAATCATAGAAAATCCTTTAACGAACCTCCTATAGTAGCCAGCTAGGCCGAAAAAGCTTCTAACTTCGGATACTTTCCACGGCGATTTCCAATCAACAATGGACGAAATCTTACTCGGATCAACTCGGATCCCATCACCTGACACAACATGCCCCAAAAATCCAAATTCTCTAAGCCAAAACTCACTTTTGCTAAACTTTGCATACAACTACTTATCTCTTAAAGTTTGCAAGACAATCCTCAAATGATCGGCATGTTCAGATTTGTTGCGAGAATAAATTAGGATATCATCAAGAAATACCACAACAAATTTATCCAAATAAGGTCAAAAAATTCGATTCATTAAATCCATGAAAATCCAGGAGCATTTTTTAGACCAAAAGGAATTACCAAAAATTCATAGTGACCATACCTCGTCTGGAATGCGGTTTTCTGCACGTCTGAGTCCTTAACTCTCAATTGATAGTAACTGAACCTCAAATCTATCTGGAAAACACTGTGGCTCCCTTCAGTTGATCAAATAAGTCATCTATCCTCGGCAAAGGGTACTTATTCTTTACCGTCACCTTGTTGAGTTGTCGGTAATCAATACATAATCTCATTGAACCATCTTTCTTCTTCACAAATAAAACTGGTGCACCCCACAGTGAGTAACTAGGTCTAGCTAAAATTTTATCTGTCAATTATTGTAATTGGGCTTTCAACTCCTCGAACTTAGTTGAAGCCATCCTATATGGAGCAATAGAAATGGGTGTCGTACCCGGAAGATCAATGCTGAATTCCACTTCTCTAATCGAGGGCAATCCAAGCAACTCTTCTGGGAATAAGTCCAAATACTCACGTACTACTAGTACTGACTCAATTCTTAACTCTGATTCTTTTGTATTCAACATAAAGGCAAGGTAAGCCTCGTAACCCTTCCTTACACACTTCTGAACGACCATAGAAGAAATCACTGTAGGCAAGATATCCGACTCATCTGATTCAACTCAGAGAATATCACCACTTTTGCATTTCAGTTCGATAAATTTTCTCCCACAGTTCACTACCACATCATGAGCAGTTAACCAATCCATACCAAGAATTATATCGAATTCATCAAATGGAAAAAGCATGAGGTTAGCCAGAAAATAGTGTCCCCTAATCATCAAAAGGCGATTCCTACATACTTTATCAACTACCACACATTTGCCTAATGGGTTTGACACTTTTAACATAAATTTAGTAGGCTTAACAAGCGTGCTCATACTAGACACCAATTTCATACAAATATAGGAATGGGTAGATCCCGGATCAATCAAAGCAATAACAGTAGCATCATAGATAGAAAATATACCCGTAATCACATCCGAGGATGACGCCTCTTCGTAAGCGCGAATGGCGTACATCCTTGTAGGAGCTCTGCCTTCGAGCTTCACAGCAGACTCTTTAAGGGCACTCTTACTGCTTGCTCCATTACCCGGATTTTTCTGCAGTCTACCACAACCAGCAATGTTACCGATCCTACACTTTGATATTTCTCCTTCACTGTCATCTCGGGGCACTCTCTAATAAAGTGGTCTGGAGAACCACACTTGAAACAGGTCCTGTCACTCCCACGACACTCACTAGGGTGTCGTCTACCACACTGTAGGCATTCCAGCCTACTTGATCGAGCATTACCCACACTACCAATCGAGGTGGTCTGGGCCTTCGTACCCGAGTAATGTTTATCTTTATTTCAGCTCGAAAACCCAACAGAAGCATGAGAGCGAGAATTGAAATCCCTCAAATTCCTCGATGTGGACTGAAATGACTTACACATAGGCCTTTTCCTTGAGTCCCTGGCCTCAGACTCCGCCTTTCTCTTCCCTTTGGCCAATTCCTCGGCCTTACAATCTCTTTCAATGAGTACTACGAACTCCTTTAGCTCAAGCATACCAACGAACATCCAAATGTCTTCGTTTAATCCGTCTTCAAACCTACTGCACATACTGGCTTCGGTCGACACACATTCCCAAGCGTATTTGCTGAGCCTCACAAACTTAAACTCATATTCAGTTACAGTCATTCTACCTTGCATCAACCTAAGGAACTCCTTTCTTTTTTGATCCATGAATCTATGAATGATATACTTTTTCCAAAACTCCTCTTGGAAAAATTCCCATGTCACCCTCTCCCTCGGTACTATCGAAACAAATGTCTTCCACTAATGGTAAGCCGACTCTCTAAGCAGTGACACCACACAT
This sequence comes from Gossypium hirsutum, assembly GCF_007990345.1. NCBI lineage: Eukaryota > Viridiplantae > Streptophyta > Magnoliopsida > Malvales > Malvaceae > Gossypium > Gossypium hirsutum. The sequence goes on from NC_053424.1 coordinate 95,495,202, forward strand.
TTCATGCACTCTTCTAGTGTGCATGACAATTCTTCAAAAACCTGGATGGTGTTTTCAAGCTAAAACTCTGCTCGTTCCGGATCATCATTAATACTAGCTTAGAACTCTTTAGCTCCTTGCTTCTAAATTTTATCCACCGGGTGCCTATTCAGTCTCATAAAATCCATACCTTGGGGTGCCACTGGAATAGGCTGAGGAATAGGCGGGGGTGGAGGGGGTTGAGCATTCGGGTTCACTCGAATGAACTCCATGTACCAAGTATTCGTCATATGGAGAAAGGCTTCCCAAGCCCCTTTTCCTCCTCCCTGACTAACCGTGGGAGGTCGAGTATCAATTGGCACCGTCCCTTCAGCGGGAACCGGTGCGTTACTTTCTACATCATCTGCCACAGCCCGATCGGGATCCATTTATTATATGAGAACATAATTAAAAATTGTCAAGAGTTGTCACACTATCACAATATATGTATGGCATATATAGCTAAACTTGTACACACAATATGTTAGTTCGAGAATCGACTAAACTGTAGCTCTAATATCACTAAATGTAACACCCTTATCTGTAATCTACGCAGGAATAAGGTATGAGGTGTTGCCGAACATGAGCTCACAAAATCTTACAAAATCAGGACATAAATTTTGATCCAAATTTAAAACTTTTCACTCACATGCGCGTCGTCTCTTATGTGGGCCCACGAGGCCCAATAAATACATTGAAAGCGATTCGGGACCAAACCAAAAACTTAGAAAATTTTTCCACTAAACAGAGTCACACGCCCGTGTGTGTAGGTCGTGTACTCCCACACGCCCATGCGGCTTGTGACACGTACGTGTAACTCTTTATTTATAACGTCATGAACAAAATGTGGTCACACAATCAAAGCACACGCCCATGTGCTTAGGCTGTGTAGACAATTAAATTTCATAATTTTTCCATAAATAGGTGTAGACTTCACACGGCCAGGGCATGCCCACGTCTTATGGTTGTGTCTCTCACACGGATGAGAGACACGGCTGTGTCTCAGCCCGTGTGTTTACTACTGGGCATTCTGTTTGTATTAATTAGGATGCAGGGGACACACGGCCAGAGCACACGCCCATGGGGTGAGCCGTATGTCATACACGGTATAGACACACACCCTTGTGTCTACCTATATGGATAAATTTAAGGCTATATTTCAAGCCATTTTCCACCCTTGTTTACACAACACATTCATGGTTCCAAGGGTACTTAAACTCTCTCATGAATCTAATTTGTGTATTCAATTTCTCAACACTTTAGACTAGATTAAGGCTTCATATCATAACAATTGTACTGTACCAAACACACATGTATCCATGATAAATAATTATTAAACTTGCATGCATGCATTTTCATAACAACTCATACACATACATAGAGATCATCATCATTCATGTGACAGCCCAAAATTGACCCTAGTCGGGAAGTGGTTTCGGGACCGCTAAACCGAGTCACCGAAATGTTTGAATGTGATATTTATTGTCTAGAATATGTAATTATGAATGTGTGAAAATTTCAAGCTTCGATTTAGTCGATTGCATGTGAATTTAGTCGATAGGACTTATGTGAGAAAATTTTGAAATGTGATAGGTCAAAGCATAAGGGCCTATTAGTGCATGTTGAAAAAGGGGGGACTTGCATGTCAATTTCCCCCCTATTAGTAGTGGCCGGCCATGACAAGCATGGTAGACCAAGTGTGATGGGCAAGACATGTCATAGACATGTTGTGTTAGTGCATCATGAGTGGAAACATGTCACAAACATGTTATGTTAGTGAGGTATGTTAGGAAAAATAAAATAATGAGCATGGAAATTAAATAATGAAAGGGAATATGATGAAAACAAAAAAAAGTGTGTGGTTGTTTCTCCCCCCCCCCCCATTTTGCCGAAACTAGAAAGAAAAACAAAAAAAAAAGTGCTCATCCTTTGGTTCATCCTTGGCCAAAATTTTAAGGAGGAAGGAAGAAGAAAGGTTGAAGAGGTTCGGCCATGCATGTAGCTAGGCTAAGGTATGTTTGATGATGTTCCATGAGATGCATGCATGTTTTAGTTGTTAGCTTGAGTTCTACCTAGCCCATGGTCTAAATCTTGCTATGTGATGGAAATGACACTCGGCCATGGATGCATCATTCTTGGTTGATGTTTGATGTTGTGGTGATGAGGCATGAAGATGAGTTAAGTTTCGGCTAAGGTGGATTTGTGTTGATGTCATTTGCATGCTAAGTGTAAAGCTTTGTAATGATGCATGTGATGGTGGATTGATGATTCTTGAATCTCCTTTTTAGCATTTTTGAGTGAGCACATATGTGCATTGGTTGCTAGATGGGGAAGAATCGGCTAGCAAGTTGTGTGCTAAGGCCGAATATAACTTTTGTATGTTAATGAGCAATGCATGTGTTAAATTGATGGAAAGGGAGAGGATGCTTTACTAGTGTATATATGTGTGTATTAGCCAAGTTTTGAACTTGAAACAAGATGATATTTATAATCAATACAAGTAACCATACTTGTAGGAAGTATTAAGCATATAATCGGCCCCAACATAGACATGCATATTCGACCATAGGAAGAAGATTTGGTGTTGCATGTATTCGATTGGAGGCAAGCATATTGATGCTTTTGTCTTGGCTTAGAAAATTCGGCCAAGGGGGAAAATTAGCTAAAATGTTGAGTTTGATTCATGATTCCGTACATATGTGACTTTAATGTCTAATGTATAAATATTTGCTAAGTGCCTTGTGTTCCTCTTTTCGATGCTCAAATGATTAAATCAATTTATTTGTTTAATTAAGCTCAAGAGCAAAGGGGGACTAAATCCGATAAAGGGAAGGAAAAAGTGGTCGAATAGCCTTCGGAATCGTTCGACAACATCCGAGGTAAGTTCTTGAGTAAGAGAGCTTAAATTAAGATTTGATTAGAACATGTTTTAAGCAAATCAAAATCATGCTCTTTGTGTGTGGCTATTGAGCCGAAATTACAAGAATGATAAGTGTCTTGTGTTTGAGTTTTGCTAACGAAAATGAGATACGAATGTGCCATGATTTATTGTTAAATGTGCATGGTTATTTGAATGATTTCCGGGCTAAGTCCCGAAGGTTTTGTGCTAAGTGACCATATCCGGACTAAGATCCGAAGGCATTTGTGCGAGATACTAATTCCGGGCTAAGCCCGAAGGCATTTGTGCGAGATACTAATTCCGGGCTAAGCCCGAAGGCATTTGTGCGAGTTACTAAATCCGGGTTAAGTCCCGAAGGCATTTGTGCGAGTTACTATAACCGGGCTATGTCCCGAAGGCATTTGAACGAGGAGCTATATCCGGTTAAATTCCGAAGGTATGTGATTTGGGAATGAATGATCTTGCTGTAAAAATTTCAGTTAATACTCTAGAAACATCCCAACATTGAGGTATGTTTCGTATGTGCTTGAATTTAGTTGAGCCCTTACAAATAAGTATTCGCTCAGTTGATAAACGAGCTACCGGCCTTTGGCTAAGTTGATCTTTTGTGTATGTACATAAGGGTTGGTAATGTGAAGCAAGTATGATATCGAAAATTTGTGCATATGAAATTATCCGTTTAGCTATATGAATGCTATACTTTTGTTGTGCTGGAATTCCTTGCTCAAAACTTACTAAGCATAAATTGCTTACTCCGTTTCATTGCTCCTCTGTTTTATAGATTTGGTTCTCCAGCTATCGGACTCGGGATCTTGAAGTCAAAGTCGCCCACACTATCAAAGCCCCCCCCTTTTGGTACAATTTTGGTTGAACTTCGAAATGGCATGTATAGGACTACCCGTTTGTTGTGGGTCGTGGACCCTTTGGACTTGTATAATTTTGGATAGCCATGCGAAAGTGGCTTATATGTGTTTGAGTATAATGTTATAATCATTTGGTGTGGATATGCTTGACAAGAATTGGCCATGGGAATGGTTAATCACTATCATAAATTGTGCTATTTATGCAAAAAGGGCTAGTTGAATCATGGAAACCATGAAATAGGTAAAGTCTACCTTAAAGGCAGATGCTGACAGCAGCAGTGATGTAGATTTGGAAAATCACTAAAAATAGTAGGAATGGAATTAAATAGTGAATAAATTATGTAAACGAACCTTGATGAATCTATTTTCATAGGAAGTTAACGAAACAATCATACGGACAGTATGTTAAGAGATATTCAGGTTCTCGTGAGACAGGGCCAGAACGGTTTCTGGATTCCCTGTTCCGACTTTGGAAATTCATTATAAATTAACCAGAGATAATTATAAGTCATGACATATATGTATAGATTCCTCTTTGAGTCTAGTTTCTATAGAAACAAACGGCATCAGTATTGAAGCTCTGTGCAGGGAGATATCCAAGTCGTATTGCGCAAAGGTCAGTGTAGTCGATCCCTGTAACATGGGAGACTTTGACTAATAAACTGTACTAATTGGACCGACCAAAAATTCTAGAAAAAAATATGTAGATGGGAATATGAGTCTAGTTTCAGGGAAAAATCACGAAACTGATTTTCGAGTTGTGAAACTCAAGATATGATTTTTAAAGCAACTAGTACGCAGATTGGCAGTGTCTGGGAAATATTTTTATAAGGGGTTTAAAGTCTGTTAACACCTCGTGTTCGACTCCGGTGTCGGTCTCGGGTTCGGGGTGTTACATTTGATTGGTATCAGAGCCAGGTTTAGTCGATTCTAGGACTACCGTAATGCGTTGGGTCTAGCTATACATGCCATTTTATGTGATTACTTGATAGTGTGGTGATTTCTGACAATTGTAAATGTGTTTATTTATAGAAATGGATCCCGATCCCGACCGAGAGGTAGCTGATGATCTTGAGAGTGTAGCGCCTGCTCCCGCACAAGGGACAGCGCCGGCGGACTCTCAACCTAATGCTAGTAACCCGAATGAGGAAGCTAGACAAGCTTTCTATAGCGTGATGAATGATTGGTTCAACCAATATATTCGAACTAATACGGTTGTTCCACAACCTCCCTTCCCGACTAATACAACCCCGCACCTACAATACCTCCGGTAACTGACCAAATAAGGTCAAATAAGCCCCAGTTGACAAAATCTGAAAACATGGGGCTACTGAATTTAAAGCTACGGATAGCGACGATGCCGAGCAAGTTGAATTTTGGTTGGACAACACTATCCGGGTACTCGATGAGCTATCTTGTACACCCGATGAATGCCTAAAGTGTACTATCTCCTTGCTACGTGATTTTGCCTACTATTGGTGGAGTACTCTGACTTCTGTTGTGCCCCGAGAGCAAGTAACTTGGGAGTTTTTCCAAACTGAGTTTCGGAAAAAGTATATCAGTCAGAGATTTATTGATCAAAAACAGAAGGAATTTCTTGAGCTTAAGCAAGGTTCCATGTCGGTTACTGATTACGAGCGAAAATTTGTTAGACTTAGCAAATACGCTCGGAAATGTGTTTCGTCCGAGGCTATCATGTGTAAACGCTTCGAGGATGGGCTGAATGAAGATATAAAAATGTTCGTTGGCGTTCTTGAAATACGAGAGTTCGTAGTACTTGTCGAGCGAGCTTGTAAAGCCGAAGAGCTTAGAAAAGAAAAACAAAAAGTTGATGTGGGAACTGGAGAGTTTCGTAAAAGATCCTCGGGAAAGTCTCTTCAACAGGCATCGAAGAAATTTCGAGATGATGTGGGCCGGTCTAGAGGCACTTCGGGCCTTTTTAGACGAGATCGTGATCGACCCCCTGTGGGTACACGAGGCACTTCGGTCGCCAGTGTTGGGAATGAACGTCGAGACAGAACGAAATGTCGATATTGCGGTAAATGGCATTCGGGGAGTTGTAGATTCCCTGACCGCTCCTGTTACAAGTGCGGATCAGTTGACCACTTCATTAAAGATTGCCCGAGGTTGTCTGAACAGAATGTAAATCAAAGTGGGAAACCGGGTGCTACCACTGCTCGAGGTAGACCATCTGGAAATACGGGCGATGCTAGTGGTGGCCAGAGAGGATCTAGAGATGCTACGACCAGATCCGAGGCTCGTGCGCCTGCTAGAGCTTATGCTATACGTGCCCGCGAGGATGCCTCTTCGCCTGATGTTATTACCGGTACTTTTATTCTCTTTGATACTAATGTAATTGCTTTGATTGACCCCGGTTCTACTCATTCATACATATGTGAAACCTTAGCATCTAGTAAGACTTTACCTATTGAGTCTACTGAGTTCGTAATTCGGGTGTCAAATCCCTTGGGTCGTTACGTGCTTGTCGACAAAGTGTGTAAGAAATGTCCCCTAGAAATTCGAGGTTCCTGTTTTCTGGCGGACTTGATGCTTTTGCCGTTTGATGAATTTGATGTTATTCTTGGTTTGGATTGGTTGACCGCGCATGATGCGGTTGTGAATTGCAAAAGCAAGACTATTGATTTGAGGTGCACAAATAACGAAGTAATCCGAGTTGAGTCTACGGACTTGGAGGGGATGCCAGCTGTAATATCAGCAATGTTGGCCCAGAAATATGTAAGAAAAGGGTGCGAAGCATACCTTGCGTATGTACTTGATGACAAAGAATTAGAAAAGAAACCCGAATCTATGCCGGTGGTTTGTGAATACCCGGATGTTTTTCCTGAAGAATTATCGGGTTTACCACCTGTTTGGGAGATAGAGTTTGGTATTGAGCTTGTACCTGGGACTACGCCAATTTCGATAGCTCCGTATCGTATGGCACCAACCGAGTTAAAAGAGTTGAAAGCTCAGTTGCAAGAATTGACGGATAGAGGTTTTGCTCGACCAAGTTTCTCACCTTGGGGTGCACCAGTATTGTTTGTGAAAAAGAAGGACGGAACCATGAGGTTGTGCATTGACTATCGTCAACTGAATAAAGTGACGATAAAGAACAAATATCCGTTACCGCGTATCGATGATTTGTTCGACCAACTGAAGGGAGCCTCAATGTTCTCAAAAATAGATCTGAGATCGGGCTATTATCAGTTGCGAATTCGAGTATCGGACATACCCAAAACTGCCTTCAGGACGAGATATGGTCACTACGACTTCTTAGTGATGCCGTTTGGGCTCACTAATGCCCCTGCGGTATTTATGGATTTGATGAATCGGATCTTCAGACCATATTTGGATCGGTTCGTAGTTGTGTTCATTGATAACATCTTGGTCTATTCAAGAGATGAGACCGAACATGCTGAGCACCTGAGACTGGTGTTGCAAATTTTGCGGGATAAGCAGTTATATGCTAAGTTCAGTAAGTGTGAGTTCTGGTTAAGAGAGGTTAGCTTCTTGGGTCATGTGGTATCCGCATCGGGTATTCAAGTTGACCCGAACAAAATTTCAGCCATACTTAACTGGAAGCCTCCAAGAAATATTACCGAAGTTTGGAGCTTCCTGGGGCTCGCCGGTTATTACCGACGATTTGTCAAAGGTTTCTCGATGATAGCCACACCAATGACGAAGCTACTTCAAAAGGATGTTAAGTTCGAATGGACGGAGAAATGTCAGAAAAGTTTTGATCAACTAAAAACTTATTTGACTGAAGCTCCAATTTTAGTGCAACCCGAATCAGGCAAAGAGTTTGTCATTTATAGTGACGCATCCCTACTTGGGTTGGGTTGCGTATTGATGCAAGAAGGTCGAGTGGTGGCCTATGCGTCGAGACAATTAAAGCCACATGAGAAAAATTATCCGACCCATGATCTTGAACTAGCTGCCATCGTATTTGCTTTAAAAATATGGCGACATTACTTATTTGGTGAAAAGTGCCATGTAATTTCGGATCACAAAAGTCTCAAATATTTGATGACTCAAAGAGACTTAAATCTGCGACAAAGACGTTGGCTTGAGTTGTTGAAAGATTACGAGCTTGTCATTGATTACCACCCGGGAAAGGCTAATGTGGTTGCGGACGCCTTAAGCCGGAAATCATTGTTTGCTTTACGAGCGATGAATGTGCACTTGTCTGTTCTACCCGACAATGTGTTAGTAGCTGAATTAAAAGCCAAACCATTATTGATTCATCAAATTCGTGAAGCCCAGAAAGTTGATGATGAATTGGTTGCAAAACGGGCTGAGTGTGCTCCGAACAAGGAATCGGAGTTTCAAATTGATGACGATGATTGTTTGAGGTTCAGAAGTCGTTTATGTGTTCCAAGGAATTCGGAACTCATTTCGATGATTCTAAACGAAGCCCATTGTAGCCGAATGTCAATTCACCCGGGGAGTACGAAAATGTACAACGATTTGAAATGTTGGTTTTGGTGGCATGGTATGAAACGAGACATCTCCGACTTTGTTTCGAGATGTTTAATATGTCAACAAGTGAAAGCGGAACATCAAGTGCCTTCAGGATTACTTCAGCCGATCATGATACCCGAGTGGAAATGGGATCGAGTCACAATGGACTTTGTGTCCAGACTGCCATTGTCAGCAAATAAGAAGGATGCGATTTGGGTTGTTGTTGATAGACTGAATAAGTCGGCTCACTTTATCCCCGTGCGTACGGATTTTTCATTGGATAAACTAGCCGAATTGTATGTTTCTCAGATTGTGAGATTTCACGGGGTACCTATTTCTATCGTGTCGGATAGAGATCCGAGATTCACCTCGCGATTTTGGAGGAAATTGCAAGAAGCTTTGGGTACCAAGCTGCATTTTAGCACTGCTTTTCATCCCCAAACCGATGGTCAATCCGAGCGGACAATTCAGATACTTGAGGATATGTTGAGATGTTGCATCCTCGAGTTCAGTGGTTCATGGGAACGGTATTTACCTTTGATTGAATTCGCTTACAACAATAGTTTTCAATCAAGTATTAAGATGGCACCTTACGAGGCTTTGTACGGTCGTAAATGCCGTACACCATTGTTTTGGACCGAGCTCGGTGAAAGTAAAATTTTCGGAGTTGATTTGATTAAGGATGCCGAACAAAAAGTAAAGGTAATCCGTGAAAGTCTGAAAGCAGCCACAGATCGTCAAAAATCATATGCGGATTTGAAACAAAAGGACATTGAATATCAGGTGGGAGATAAAGTGTTTCTTAAAAGTTTCGCCTTGGAAGAAGGTACTCAGATTTGGCCGTAAGGGCAAGTTGAGCCCGAGATTCATTGGGCCGTACGAAATCTCTGAACGAGTTGGTCCGGTTGCGTATAGATTGATTTTGCCCCTTGAACTTGAAAAGATTCACGATGTCTTTCATGTTTCGATGCTTCGACGTTATAGATCTGATCCGTCACATGTGATTAATCCCTCAGAAGTTGAAATTCAATCTGACTTGAGTTATGAAGAAGAACCGATTCGTATCCTAGCTCGTGAAGTGAAAGAGTTGCGAAACAAAAGGGTTCCGTTAGTTAAGGTGTTATGGCTCAAACACGGGATCGAGGAAGCTACTTGGGAAACCGAGAGCTCGATGAAAGAACGATACCCAAACCTATTTACCGGTAAGATTTTCGGGGACGAAAATTTCTTAAGTGGGGGAGAGTTGTGACAGCCCAAAGTTGACCCTAGTCGGGAAGTGGTTTCGGGACCGCTAAACCGAGTCACCGAAATGTTTGAATGTGATATTTATTGTCTAGAATATGTAATTATGAATGTGTGAAAATTTCAAGCTTCGATTTAGTCGATTGCATGTGAATTTAGTCGATAGGACTTATGTGAGAAAATTTTGAAATGTGATAGGTCAAAGCATAAGGGCCTATTAGTGCATGTTGAAAAAAGGGGGACTTGCATGTCAATTTCCCCCTATTAGTAGTGGCCGGCCATGACAAGCATGGTAGACCAAGTGTGATGGGCAAGACATGTCATAGACATGTTGTGTTAGTGCATCATGGGTGGAAACATGTCACAAACATGTTATGTTAGTGAGGTATGTTAGGAAAAATAAAATAATGAGCATGGAAATTAAATAATGAAAGGGAATATGATGAAAACAAAAAAAGTGTGTGGTTGTTTCTCCCCCCCCCCATTTTGCCGAAACTAGAAAGAAAAACAAAAAAAAAAGTGCTCATCCTTTGGTTCATCCTTGGCCAAAAATTTTAAGGAGGAAGGAAGAAGAAAGGTTGAAGAGGTTCGGCCATGCATGTAGCTAGGCTAAGGTATGTTTGATGATGTTCCATGAGATGCATGCATGTTTTAGTTGTTAGCTTGAGTTCTACCTAGCCCATGGTCTAAATCTTGCTATGTGATGGAAATGACACTCGGCCATGGATGCATCATTCTTGGTTGATGTTTGATGTTGTGGTGATGAGGCATGAAGATGAGTTAAGTTTCGGCTAAGGTGGATTTGTGTTGATGTCATTTGCATGCTAAGTGTAAAGCTTTGTAATGATGCATGTGATGGTGGATTGATGATTCTTGAATCTCCTTTTTAGCATTTTTGAGTGAGCACATATGTGCATTGGTTGCTAGATGGGGAAGAATCGGCTAGCAAGTTGTGTGCTAAGGCCGAATATAACTTTTGTATGTTAATGAGCAATGCATGTGTTAAATTGATGGAAAGGGAGAGGATGCTTTACTAGTGTATATATGTGTGTATTAGCCAAGTTTTGAACTTGAAACAAGATGATATTTATAATCAATACAAGTAACCATACTTGTAGAAAGTATTAAGCATATAATCGGCCCCAACATAGACATGCATATTCGGCCATAGGAAGAAGATTTGGTGTTGCATGTATTCGATTGGAGGCAAGCATATTGATGCTTTTGTCTTGGCTTAGAAAATTCGGCCAAGGGGGAAAATTAGCTAAAATGTTGAGTTTGATTCATGATTTCGTACATATGTGACTTTAATGTCTAATGTATAAATATGGGCTAAGTGCCTTGTGTTCCTCTTTTCGATGCTCAAATGATTAAATCAATTTATTTGTTTAATTAAGCTCAAGAGCAAAGGGGGACTAAATCCGATAAAGGGAAGGAAAAAGTGGTCGAATAGCCATCGGAATCGTTCGACAACATCCGAGGTAAGTTCTTGAGTAAGAGAGCTTAAATTAAGATTTGATTAGATCATGTTTTAAGCAAATCAAAATCATGCTCTTTGTGTGTGGCTATTGAGCCGAAATTACAAGAATGATAAGTGTCTTGTGTTTGAGTTTTGCTAACGAAAATGAAATACGAATGTGCCATGATTTATTGTTAAATGTGCATGGTTATTTGAATGATGTCCGGGCTAAGTCCCGAAGGCTTTGTGCTAAATGGCCATATCCGGACTAAGATCCGAAGGCATTTGTGCGAGATACTAATTCCGGGCTAAGCCCGAAGGCATTTGTGCGAGATACTAATTCCGGGCTAAGCCCGAAGGCATTTGTGGGAGTTACTAAATCCAGGTTAAGTCCCGAAGGCATTTGTGCGAGTTACTATAACCGGGCTATGTCCCGAAGGCATTTGAATGAGGAGCTATATCCGGTTAAATTCCGAAGGTACGTGATTTGGGAATGAATGATCTTGCTGTAAAAATTTCAGTTAATACTTTAGAAACATCCCAACATTGAGGTATGTTTCGTATGTGCTTGAATTTAGTTGAGCCCTTACAAATAAGTATTCTCTCAGTTGATAAACGAGCTACCGGCCTTTGGCTAAGTTGATCTTTTGTGTATGTACATAAGGGTTGGTAATGTGAAGCAAGTATGATATCGAAAATTTGTGCATATGAAATTATCCGTTTAGCTATATGAATGCTATACTTTTGTTGTGCTGGAATTCCTTGCTCAAAACTTACTAAGCATAAATTGCTTACTCCGTTTCATTGCTCCTCTGTTTTATAGATTTGGTTCTCCAGCTATCGGACTCGGGATCTTGAAGTCAAAGTCGCCCACACTATCAAAGCCCCCCCCCTTTTGGTACAATTTTGGTTGAACTTCGAAATGGCATGTATAGGACTACCCGTTTGTTGTGGGTCCTGGACCCTTTGGACTTGTATAATTTTGGATAGCCATGCGAAAGTGGCTTATATGTGTTTGAGTATAATGTTATAGTCATTTGGTGTGGATATGCTTGACAAGGATTGGCCATGGGAATGGTTAATCACTATCATAAATTGTGCTATTTATGCAAAAAGGGCTAGTTGAATCATGGAAACCATGAAATAGGTAAAGTCTACCTTAAAGGCAGATGCTGACAGTAGCAGTGATGTAGATTTGGAAAATCACTAAAAATAGTAGGAATGGAATTAAATAGTGAATAAATTATTTAAACTAACCTTGATGAATCTATTTTCATAGGAAGGTAACGAAACAATCATACGGACAGTATGTTAAGAGATATTTAGGTTCTCGTGAGACAGGGCCAGAACGGTTTCTGGATTCCCTGTTCCGACTTTGGAAATTCATTATAAATTAACCAGAGATAATTAGAAGTCATTCCATATATGTATAGATTCCTCTCTGAGTCTAGTTTCTATAGAAACAAACGGCATCAGTATTTAAGCTCTGTGCAGGGAGATATCCAAGTCGTATTGCACAAAGGTCAGTGTAGTCGATCCCTGTAACATGGGAGATTTTGACTAATAAACTGTACTAATTGGACCGACCAAAAATTCTAGAAAAAAATATGTAGATGGGAATATGAGTCTAGTTTCAGGGAAAAATCACGAAACTGATTTTCAAGTTGTGAAACTCAAGATATGATTTTTAAAGCAACTAGTACGCAGATTGGCAGTGTCTGGGAAATATTTTTTATAAGGGGTTTAAAGTCTGTTAACACCTCGTGTTCGACTCCGGTGTCGGTCTCGGGTTTGGGGTGTTACAATTCAGCCATCATCCACCAAGATCCATACCATAATGGAATTGGCCCGTACATGCATAAGTGAATAGGTTTACAACCCAATAGTCATTGTAAGTCATATCTCATGGCCTTATACAAAATGAATCATAACACCCTCATAAGCCAACACATTGACTAAACTAACATGACATATAACAAAACAACCAAGTTCATATACATGACATACTCAAAATAAAGAGACTAACTGTACCCAAGAAATCCGATTGATAGTGTGATCGAGTCTCTGACGCCCTTTGGTCCCTGAACTAGCTTGGCGAAACTATAAGAAAAATGAAAAGAGAGGGAGTAAGCATAAGGCTTAGTATGTTTATATGTAAATAATAAGCAATGAAAATAAGAAATTTCAACACATACATACCATCACTTAATTCATCAAATTCTCCATAATCACTATAATCATATCCTATCTTGTTTAAATCTCACATATTTTCGTCATACCAAAATTGTATCATTTCGTATTCTGAATAACTACGAGTTTGGCATACTTACTAGTACCCACTTAAGATAGCTATACCTCGTCATTCTTTTGTCACATCCTAGGACTACCCGTTGAACCGCTAGGAATATTAAGGGTTACTCAGGATATCATCTACACAAGGTAGGGGTGCTAATGCCATATCCCAGATATGGTCTTACATGAGACCACATAACGATGCCGATGCCATGTCCCAGACATGGTCTTACATGAGATCACACATATTGAGGTGATAGCCCAGCTATTGTCATACACGATGTCTTATTGTGATGTCAATGCCATGTCCCAGACATGGTCTTACACGAGATAACATAACGATGCCAAAGCCATGTCCCAGACATGGTCTTACATGGGATCACATGTCACTGTCAAAGCCATATCCCAGATATGCTCTTATACGAGAGCTCATCCATTCAAATATCAACACGATGATACCCTAAGTATTCCCGAGGTTCAATTAGCTTATATCACCACAATTCTTTAAAAAAAACATCAATGAAATTCACCGAGACAATTAAATCATTCGTATAACATCAAATAATAAGCACATAATGAAATGCTATATTAATTACACACAAACTTACCTCGGTACAAAATATGGACAATTTCTTCGATTTAGTCCAAGAGCTTGGTCTTTCCCCGGTCTAGGCCCGGACTCTATTTTTATTGATCTATAATAGCAAATTTCACTTATTTAATATCACATTGTTCAATTTATTCCAAAAATCATACTATGGCAAAATTACACTTTTTCCCCTAACTTTGACATATTTACACTTTTGTCTCTAAGCTCATAAAATGAAATGTGTCCAATTTCTTTGTTACCCTAGTCTAGCCGATTCATATTCCTTCTTATAACAGTGCACATTTTTCATCAAATCACATTTTTGACACTTATTTTTGCATGTTTTACAAATAAGTCCCTTTTGGTGTTTTCATGAAAAATCACCTAGGAAAAGATGTTTATCTAACACTAAACTTTAATATTCTTTCATAAATCATCAAAATACATGCGTGACACACATGGTTAAAGTTTTCAACATGAACCCTAGCATAAAAAAATTGTAGAAATAGCTAGTTCATGTTTCAAAGCTCTCAAAAACGTAAAGAACATTAAAATGGGGCTAGGATGTACTTACTATCAAGCTTGAAAGGTTGAAGAAACCCTAGCTATGGTGACTCTTCAAATTCGGCACAAGTATAAGAAAGATGATGAGATTTTGGCTTTATTTTCCCTTTTATTCTTTTATTTACCAAAAGACAAAAATACCCTTAAGGCCTTCCTTCAAAATTTTTCCCATGCATGCCCATTTTTGTCCATAAAAATATTGGGAAAATTGTTATTTAAGGACCTTTAATTACTAATCTAAAGCTATTTTATACTTAAAGCTTCTAGAATCTTTAAATTTCCAACTTTTTCAATTTAGTCCCTAAAGTTAAATTGGATAATTTACACATAAAATTTCTTCATGAAATTTTCACACAAGCACGTAATCGTATCATAGACCTCATAAAAATCACAAAGTAATTATTTCTACTTTGGATTCATGGTCTCAAAACCACTGTTCCGACTAGACCCTAATTTAGGATGTTACATTTTATGCCTGTTGAACCATCTAGAATTTCATCGGATACTCGGGAAAGCTCACATGAAGTGTGCCTTTACATCATGTCATAAACTTTCCTTTACATCATTGCTCACATGAGTTGTGAAATGGGGCTGCTCACACGAGCTGTGGGTCAGAATGTAAGCTACACGATACTGTTCACACGAGCTACAGAGAATCCGCAACATATGCAGGACCTCAGCCATCGATAGGACATTCGAGAGTAGCACCCGAAACATGAAATCCCTAATGACATGTCATTTGTATCCAAAGAATACATAAGGTTTAATCAGGACTCGATATTCGTCAATTCATCATAGTATTGATATGTTTATACATATCGATCCATTTTCATTAAAAATAACATAATCAAATTCAATTTAAATAACATAAACATGATAAATTTTCATAAGAACTTACCTCAACGACTAGGGGCAAAGTAGTTAGGTCAACTGATCTAAAACTTTTGCCTTTCCTCAATTTAGGTCTAGTTTAGGTTTATCTTAATCTAAATAGATAATTGATCGCGTTATTTCATGATAGGTTTTAAATATTTATACTTAATCATTCCTGAACCTAACTATTATCGCGATGTAGGCAAGTGTACCTATCGAATAGCAGTATAGTTTTAGCAAGACCGGATTGTCGAACCCAAAGGAACTAAAATGAATAATAATTGTCTTTTTATTATCTAGCCTAAGAACAACGAGGTTTTGTTTTAACTAACTAATTATCTAAACTAAGAACTCACAGAGAATAGAATTGGGGAATTGCTTTTGGGAAAATCGATTGAATTAAGACAATACCTAAGGAAAAATCCACCTAGACTGTACTTGTTATTCTGGCTTTGAATCGGACGATTTATTCATTTAACTTGTTCCGTAGAGATCCCTAAGTTATGTTATTATCCCTATTCAAGACTAATAACGTCTAATCCCTAAACTGAATAACTGAGACTTTTCTCTAATTAACACTCTAGGATTGCATTAACTCGATCTATGGATCCCCTTATTAGGTTTCACCCTACTCTGGCAAAATCTTGTCACCCTATGTCTAGGCGCGCAATCAACTCCGCTTAATTATTATAAATGTACTCTTAGCCAGGGTCTATTCCTCCTCTGAATAAGAGCTTATCTTGAATCAGTACCCTGGGATATCAAAACAAGAATTAAGAACACATAATTAAGATCAAGTTAAATATTTGTCATACAATTCAGAAAATAATAACAAGATTCGTCTTAGGTTTCTTTCCCCTTAGGTATTTAGGGGATTTAGTTCATAACTAAATAAGAAAACATCTCAGAATAATAAAGAATACTAAACATAAAGAAAACCCAAAATTCCTGAAGGGGAATTGAGGGGAGATCTTCAGTCTTGATGATGAATCCGGCTTTCTGAGATGAATCAATTGGCTTCCTTGAAGTAATTCCTTACTCTCTATTATGTGTGTCCCATTTTCTCCTCTTCTAGGGTGTATTTATAGGCTTTGGAATTCCTATGAGCCCTCAAAATTAGCCTTTTCAGAATTGGACTCAACTTGGGCTCGGCAGGGACACGGTCGTGTCATTACTTTAGACCGTGTTTGAGTCTGCCAAATTGACACGGCCGTGTGGTCTGCCCATGTGAGTGGTGCTTCGATTCTGCCAGATTGACACAGCGGTGTGGGCTACCCGTGTGAGGAAGTCCAAGCTGTGTTGAGTTCGTACTTTGGCCTATTTTCTCTATTTTTGGCCCGTTTCTCGTTCCTTCACTCTCCTATGCTCTCCTAAGTATAAAACATGAAATTAAAGCATTAGGAGCATCGAAATCACCAATTCTAATAGAAAATCATCCATAAAATGTGTTAAACATGGGGTAAAAATATGTATAAATTACGGTTTATCAAATACCCCCACATGTAAGCATTTACTTGTCCTCAAGCAAAATTCTCAACTCATAATCAAAATAAATTCTTCTCAACTAATAATTTCTATCGATAATATCTCAAAAAATCCATAGGTAATCATACATTGAGAATTCAACTAAAAGAACATAAAAGGTTCAACCATTTCAAGTTGAGTATTTAGTCATGTAAACATAGGTGCCTCCCCTCGTTTATGTAATTACCTTTGATTCAGAATATCACAGAGTTTCACATCCTCGCTGAAGATTCACTCAAATCACTCGAGGTGTTTAAGGACGATAAATGAAGCACTTAATAGTCAATAATGAATAGCCATTACCATAGGATTGCATGAAAATCAAATCTCCACCACTATAATTTAAGATGATACATCAATCAAAAGGTCTTTAGAGGGTTGTAGTGAGGCATGGTTAGGGGGTGTGGTCACAAGCTGAAAGAAAGGGTTAGAATCGAGGTTGAATTGAAAATTTGCCTAACTAGAAAAAGACTTAATCTTCACTTGCGTACAACAGAGCTTCTTCTCAGAATATGGAATTACTAATATATATATACATAGTTTTTTTTTAAGAACAAGTTAAATAATCATAGACTAACTTATTACAAACAAGACATAGCTAAGCAATTTCCTCAACTCAAATCTCGGGAAAAATAGGGATCAAATTAATTTAGGGGATTTCAACAATAATGGGTTAAGGGTCAATATTGAGGTTAATTCAAGGAATGGCTTGTTAGGATCAAAGGGGTTTACTAAGGGTTAATCGTGGAGGTGGGCTTTTCATGGCATGAGTGGGTTAATCCTAAGTGCCTTAATCATTTTGACATATCAAATCAAATGGTGTGGTCTCAACATGCATAATCAAGCAAGTTCTAGAATAACAGTTCAATACTGACGCACTCAAAGAAATAATGAAAGTGAGCATGAAAGGATTAATCGATGCTCAAAAAGCTCAAAAATCTCACAAAAATTATGGCTTTTTGATGTTCAGACTCGTGAATTCCAATTCAAAGCAATACCTAGACTTGGGGAAACAGCCTATAATTTTAAATTTTTAAAAATCAAATTATCATGCTTGATTCTCTAATGTCTTAAGGTTTAAACAATCCCTATGTTTTAATTCAAGATATATCAATCAAAATCATAAATCAATTCAAATTAATCCTAAATATGATATGCGGGTTTTTCAAGAGAACAAGGTGATTAGTCAGGGATTTTTCTGGTAATGAAATGAATGCCCCCCCACACTTAATATGTATATTGCTCTCAATGTACAAAGATATATATTAAAGTATAAGAATAAGAGAGGTGGAGAAGCGGAACTTCCTGTATTAAGAATGGATGTTATTCTTGGTTTGGTGAGATCGAGAATTGGAAATAAATCTAGAATTGGAAATAAATCTGGATATCACGTATGATTCTGAATGATAAAAAGAGAGTGAAGGGAATAATCTGATAGTAGTCAAAAAGATAAGCCGTGTTTAAAAGGGAAAGAAATGAATCTTAAAAACTTAATGGAAGGAAAATAAAAGGATTATTCTAATTCTTCAAATGGCACGACCGGTGTACACGCCAGTGTGCGCCGTGGTTTGACCGTGTTTGTCACGAATTAAGATGATGTCACATAGCCTTCTGGCACGCCCGTGTGCTTCGACCGTGTGTGATGTGGTTTGCTTCTCCCACAGTCATGTAGCTCCACACACGTCTGTGGCATTTCGATAGTGTTGTCCACGGGTGCTAGACAGGGGCGTGTCGCACACCCGTGTTTATTTGGAAGATTCGACCACAGCCATGTCGTACGGCCGTGGCATTTTATTGCAGCCCGTGTTTGGGGAAATCTTCTACCTTGTTTCTGCAAGGCCATATCGCACGGTCGTGTTTCCATCCGTGTTGGTCACACGGCCTTAAGCATGGCCGTGTGCTAGGCCGTGTGGAGTTGGGAACCTGTGCTTCAAGTACTCTGTTAGTGACCTAAATGTTTAAAACTTGAAATTTAAATAATTTAAAACCGTTAGTATTCATATTGCCTCCTGAGAAGCGCTTGTTTATAGTCTAAGCTCGATTGTTACCTTGTTCGTTTATTTAGGGCGGTTTGTAGAGTCGTAGCTCCTCTCCATCGACGTTAAAATTCTCGCCGTTATAAAGTTTGAGACGGTGTCCATTTACTTTGAAAGTACCGTATGATGGGTGACTTACCTCTATTGTGCCATATGGAAGAACAGATTGAATTACGAAAGGTCCTGACCATCGTGATTTTAGTTTCCCGGGAAACAATTTGAGTCTTGAGTTGTATAATAAGACGAGATCTCCAACTTCAAATTGTTTCCGCTGCTTTAAACGAACATCATGTCACAGCTTTGTATAGGCGTAAATTTTCGTATGCATTGGCTCACCATTCATCAAGCTCGTTCAGCTACATCAACCTGTTTTTTCTTGTAAGTTCAAGATCAAGGTTTAGAAATTTAATAGCCCAAAAAGCTTTATGCTCTAGTTCGAATGGTAGATGACAACTTTTTCCATAAACAAGTCTGTAAGGTGATGTCCCTATGGGCATCTTAAAAGCAGTTCTGTAAGCCCATAAGGCATCGTCTACTTTCGTTGCCCAGTCCTTTCTGTTTGATTCTACTGTTTTTTCAAGGATCCGTTTGATTTCTCGGTTTGCTACTTCAACTTGTCCATTAGTTTGAGGATGGTATGGGGTGGTTGTTCTATGATGAACTCCATATTTCTTAAGGGTTTTTTCAAATTGGGTATTACAAAAGTGAGTGCCCCTGTCACTGATACTTGCTCTAGGTGTTTCAAATCTCGAGAAGAGTTTTCTAAGAAAACGAACTACCACTCTAGCATCATTAGTAGGTAGAGCTTGGGCTTCTACCCATTTGGACATGTAGTCAACTGCTACTAAGATGTATTTATTCCCAAATAAACAGGGGAATGGGCCCATGAAACCGATACCTCAAATGTCAAATATTTCACATGAAATCATATAGTTTTGAGGTATTTCATCACGTTTAGATATGTTACCTGTCTGTTGGCATTTGTCACATGAAGTAACATACCTGATAGTGTCTTTGAATAGTGAAGGCCAATAAAAACCTGATTCAAGTATTTTGTGTGCGGTCTTAGTTCCACTATAATGTCCTCCGGTTGGCCTTGAGTGGAAATGTTCCAATATTTTTGATGTTTCTGATCTTGTAACGCATCTTCTAATGACTTGATCTGTACATCTGCGAAATAGAAATGGGTCATCCCAAAAGTAGTTTTTCACATCATTAAAGAATCGCTTCTTTTGCTGGTGTGTTAACCCTTTTGGGATAATGTTAACAGCTAAAAAATTCGCGATGTCTGCAAACCAAGGTACATCGAAGTTAGATATAGTGAAAAATTATTCTTCAAGGAACGAATCATTTATTTCAACGTCATCTAGTTCTCTGGTATTGGATTTCTAGAGCCTGGACAGATGATCAGCTGCAAGATTTTCAGCTCATTTCTTATCCTGAATCTCCAAGTCAAATTCCTGCAATAGGAGAATCTATCAAATGAGTCGAGGTTTTACATCAGTTTTAGTTAAAACGTAGCGAAGGGCGAAATGGTCAGTGTAAACAACAACTTTAGACAATATGAGATATGATCAAAATTTATCAACTGCAAAAACCACAGCTAGCAACTCTTTTTCCGTAGTAGTATAATTTTCTTGTGCAGCCGTTAAGGTTTTGCTGGCATAATAGATAGGTTGAAAATGCTTGTCTCTTCGCTGTCCCAATACTGCACCTACTGCAAAGTCACTCGCATCGCGCATTAGTTCAAATGGCAAGTTCCAATCAAGTGCAATTATGATTGGAGCATTAATTAATTTATCCTTTAAAGTATTAAATGCTTCTAAACATTCCTGATCGAAGTTAAAAGGTATATTTTTTTCTAGCAATTTAGTCAAAGGCTTAGCTATTTTAGAAAAATCCTTAATAAATCTTCTATAAAAACCAGCATGTCCTAAAAAGCTTCTAATAGCCTTAACCGAACTAGGAGGTGATAATTTCTCGATTGTTTCTATTTTAGATTTGTCCACCTCAATCCCTTTACTAGGAATTTTATGTCCTAATACGATACCTTCTTGAACCATGAAGTGACATTTCTCCCAGTTAAGCACAAGGTTTGTTTCCTCACATCTTATTAAAACTCGTTTTAAATTTTAAAGAAGAGATGGAAAGAGTTACCGAATACCGAAAATCATCCATAAATACTTCCATGATATCTTCCACGAGTTCATCGAATATGGCCATCATACAGCGCTGAAAAGTGGCAGGAGCATTACATAATCCAAAAGGCATTCTACGATAAGCGAACGTACCATATGGGCGTGTGAATGTTGTATTTTCTTAATCTTTAGGAGCTATTGGGATTTGGAAGTAACCAGAGAGTCCGTCTAGAAAGCAGTAATACATGTGTCCAGATAATCTTTCCAACATTTGGTCAACGAATGGCAAGGGAAGGTGATCTTTTCTTGTAGCATCATTCAGTTTCCTGTAGTCTATGCAAACTCTTCATCCTGTAACTGTTATTGTTGGGATTAATTTATTCTTCTCGTTGGTCACAACCGTCATGCCTCCTTTCTTGGGGACAACCTGCACTGGACTTACCCAAGAACAGTCAGAAATAAGATAAATAATTTCAGCATCTAGAAGTTTAATTACCTCAGCTTTTACAACTTTCTTCATGTTGGGGTTCAGACGTCTTTGAGCTTGCACACACGGTTTGTACTCATCTTCCATCAAAATTTTGCGGGTGCAAAAAGAAGGGTTGATTCCTTTAATGTCAGAATTTTCCAAGTTATGGCCTTTTTATGTTCTTTTAATACTTGGATTAATTCCTCTTTCTCCTTGGGTTGCAAGTTAGAAGCAATAATAACTGGTAATGTAGAATTATTTCCAAGGAATGCGTATTCTAATTGGTTTGGTAATTGTTTAAGTTCCAGTTTGGGAGGCTCTTCAATAAAGGGTTTTTACTTAAGTTCATCGTTTATCTTAATGCCCTCATATTCTACTTGTCTTGACGAATGGTCATTAGGTTCCTCACCTGTCTCCTCACCTTGAGCCGGGTACGATTCTGTCGTCTCCTTCTGTACAATTTCCTGAAAAGAGTCTTAAGTAATATGATCAATAGAGTCAATAAAATAACATGAATCATCCTGTTCCCTAGAGAATATCATAGCATCGTAAATTTTAAAGATAATCTCCTCGTTACCTACTCTAAGTACCAATTTACCGTCACCCACATCGATTACAGCCCTAGCAATGGCTAGAAACGGGTGCCCTAAAATTAAGGGTACTTCCACATCTTCATCCATGTCACGCACAACAAAATCAACAGGAATATGAATTTATCTACTTTTACGAGTACGTCTACTATAATACCCCTAGGATATTTAATAGATCTATCGACAAATTGAATACTTATCCTAGTAGGTTTAGGTTCCCCAAGACTAAGTTGTTTGAACATTTTATATGGCATCAAATTAATGCTAACGCCTAAATCAGCCAGTGCTTTTTCAACATTCAGACTACCAATTAAGCAAGAGATACTAAAACTTCCTGGATCTTTCAGTTTGGTTGGCAGCTTGTTTTGGAGTATGACTGAGCACTCCTCGTTGAGTTCTACTGTAGATAAGTCTTCGAACTTCCTTTTATTTATTAGAAGCTCCTTCAAAAATTTTGCGTATGTAGGCATCTACGAGATGGCTTCAAAAAAAGGTAAGTTGATATGTAATAACTTAAAAATTTCAAGAAACTTACCGAATTGTGCATCAATGTGATCTTTTTTTAATTTTACTGGATATGGAACTGGTGGTTTATATTCCTCCGGCACTGGTTTGTCACTATTTTTGGGTTTTTCTTCCCTCCTTTCGCTTTCCACGACTTCTTGTGCTAACTTCTTTTCAGATTCTGCTAACACTTTCCCACTCCTTAGTGTAACTGCTGTGACGTGCTCTTTTGATTTAGTGTTACTCAGTAAACTTCCTAGTGGTCTTTTCGAGATCAGTTTGGACAGCTGGCCTATCTGAGTTTCGAGCCCTTGGATCGACACTTGTTGATTTTTAAGTGCTGTCTCGGTGTTCTAAAAACAGGTTTCTGACACTAAAATAAACTTGGGGAGCATCTCTTCAAGGTTCGGCTTCTTTTCCTGCTGCTAGGGTGGTTATTGGTAGCCCGGAGGATGTTGTGGTCTTTGATTTCCTTGACCGCCCCACGAGAAATTGGGGTGGTTCCTCCAACCTGCATTATAAGTGTTACTATATGGATTGTTTTGAGGTCGAGGATTATTACCCATGTAATTTAATTGCTCGTTATCCATGTTGTGGCCATAAGGTTGGTATTTCGAATGGTTTGCTCCACCTCCACTTGCTTCACACTACAGTACTGGGTGAACCTGTGAAGAACTAAGAAAACCATCACTTTTTCTTATTCAAAAGTTCTACCTGATTAGAGAGCATGGTGACTGAATCGATGTTATAAACGCTGGCTGTTTTCGTTGGCTTTGTCCTCATGACTTGCCACTGATAGCTATTTAGTGACATCTCCTCTATAAACTCATAGGCATCTTTTGGTGTTTTGTTGTTGATGGTTCTTCCAGCAGCTGCGTCAACCATTTGCCGAGTCGAAGGATTCAGACCATTGTGGAATGTTTGTACTTGGAGCCAAAGCGGTAACCCATGGTGGGGACACCTTCTCAAAAGGTCCTTGTATCTCTCCCATGCATCGTAAAGTGTTTCTAAATCCATCTGCACAAAAGAAGAGATATCATTACGTAATTTAGTCGTTTTAGCCGGTGAAAAATATTTTAATAGAAATTTTTCGGTCATTTGTTCTCAAGTAGTGATTGACCCTCGTGGTAACAAGTTTAACCATTGTTAAGCTTTGTTCCTCAATGAAAAGGGAAACAACCGAAGACGTATGGCATCATTAGAAACGCCATTAATTTTAAATGTATCGCATAGTTCTAAGAAGTTGGCTAAATGAGCGTTGGGATCCTCATCCTGCAAAACCATCAAACTGAACAAATTGTTATATCATTTGAATAGTGTTAGATTTTAATTCAAAAGTATTTGCAGCTACAGCAGGTCTAACTATGCTTGATTTAGTTCCTGTTAAAGAAGGTTTAGCATAATCATACATAGTGCGTGGAGCGGGATTTTGATTAACCGCAATTACAGGAAGTAGCTGATTGCCTTGGTGTTCAGCCATCTCTTCAAGTGGGGGTTGAGTCTCGTCTTCTTGCTCGTTCTCTATGTATCTTAAGCTTTGCCTTATTTCTCTTTGGTTTCTACGAACTGTGCGATCGATTTCTTCGTCAAAAAGTAGTGGCCCTGACGGGTTTCTTCTAGTCATAAAGTATAAAAACCTGCCAAGAGAAGGAAAAAGTAAATAAGTAAGTGATAATAATAATAATAATAATATAAAATTAAATTGCAAGAAAAATAAATGGCTAAAAATTGAGTGTTCCTAATATCTTAGTTCCCCGGCAGTGGCGCCAAAAACTTGATCGCGTTATTTCGCTAATAGGTTTTAAATATTTATACTTAATCGTTCTTGAAACTAAATATTATCGCGATGTAGGCAAGTGTACCTATTAAATAGTAGTATAGTTTTAGTAAGACCGGATTGTCGAACCCAAAGGAACTGAAAGTACTAGTAATGACTATCATTTTATTATCTAGCCTAAGAACAACGGGGTTTTCTTTTAACTAACTAATTATCTAAACTATGAACTCACAGAGAATAGAGTTGGGGGATTGCTTTTGGGAAAATCGATTGAATTAAGGCAATACCTAAGGAAAAATCCACCTATATTGTACTTGTTATTCTAGCTCCGAATCGGACGATTTATTCATTTAACTTGTTCCGTAGAGATCCCTAAGTTATGTTTATCCCTATTCAAGACTAATAACGTCTAATCCCTAGATTGAATAACGGAGACTTTTCTCTAATTAACACTCTAAGGTTGCATTAACTCGATTTATGGATCCCCTTATTAGGTTTCACCCTAATCCGGCAAAATCTTGTCACCTTATGTCTAGGCGCGCAATCAACTCCACTTAATTATGATAAATGTACTCTTAGCAAGGGTCTATACCTCCTCTGAATAAGAGCTTATCTTGAATCAGTATCCTGGGATATCAAAACAAGAATTAAGAACACATAATTAAGAACAAGTTAAATATTTATTATACAATTCATAAAATAATAACAAGATTCGTCATAGGTTTCTTTCCCCTTAGGTATTTAGGGGATTTAGTTCATAACTAAATAAGAAAACATCTCAGAATAATAAAGAATACAAAACATAAAGGAAACCCAAAACTCCTGAAGGGGAATTGAGGGGAGATCTTCAGTCTTGATGATGAATCCGGCTTTCTGAGATGAATCAATCGGCTTCCTTGAAGTAATTCCTTACTCCCTATTTTGTGTGTCCCCTTTTCTCCTCTTCTAAAGTGTATTTATAGGCTTTAGAATGCCTATGAGCCCTCAAAATTAGCCTTTTCTGAATTGGACTCAACTTTGGCTCGGCAGGGACACGCCCGTGTGACACGACCGTGTGCGATTACTTCAGGCCGTGTTCGAGTCTGCCAAATTGACACGGCCGTGTGGTCTGCCTGTGTGAGTCGTGCTTTGATTCTGCCAGATTGACACGGCCTTGTGGGCTGCCCGTGTGAGGAAGTCCAGGCCGTGTTGAGTTTGTACTTTAGCCCATTTTCTCTGTTTTTGGCCCGTTTCTCGTTTCTTTCGCTCTCTTATGCTCTCCTAAGTATAAAACATGAAATTAAAGCATTAGGAGCATCGAATTCACTAATTCTAATAGAAAACTATCCATAAAATGCGTTAAACATGGGGTAAAAACATGTATAAATTACGGTTTATCGATAATTATATTCAATTAAGTTCTTCAATTAACCTCAAACATTCAATTCAGTCCATAAAACACATTTATGTAAAATTACCACTTTGCTCCTAACATTTTAACTTTTTACAATTTAGTCCCTAAGATCATAAATTGAAATCTAACCATTTTAATCCTCCATTCAAGTAGCCAAATTTCTTAGGGATTTATACTAACCCATTTAAACCATCATTTCATAGATTTAATACGAAATGTTACTATTTTCACAAATAAATCCTTAAATGCAATTTCATCAAAAATCACTTTACAAAACTTGTTTATTTTTCAACTAAGATTCATAATCTATCATTTAACATCAAAACCTACTCAAAAACATCAATGGCATAACCCTCAACATTTAACAGTTTTACAAATTAACCCCTGAGCTAGCTAGATTAAGGTAAAACGATCTCAAAAACATAAAAATCATTAGAAACAAGTCTCGAAATCACTTACATGCACCAAAAGAAACTTGGCCAAACCTAGCCCTATCCTTCAATGGATAATTTTGGTTATGTAGTGTGAAAATAAAGAAGATGAAAGCATTTTCTTAAGTTATTTTAGCTTTATTTACTCATTTACCTTTTTGCCCTTTAAAAATTATCAAAATTTCAATAAAACCTAATCCATAATAATCCATTAACACTCTAAATAATCCATTTACCATTCAAGTCCTTTGATTTATGGTTTCATAGCCATTTGACCCTTTTAAACAAATAGAGCTCAACTTTTTCACCTTTTACAATTTAGTCCTTTTTACTTAATTAATCATGCAGACATAAAAATTTCTTAATGAGATTTTAATACGACTTTAATAAAATCCCATAGACACTAAGTAAATAAAAAATATTAATTTACTCATTGGAATTGTGGTCCCAAAACCACTGTTCTGATATCACTAAAAATAGTCTGTTACAACTCTCCCCCCTAAAGGAATTTTCATCCTAGAAAATCTTACCAAAAAGTAGGTTCGGGTATCGTACTTTCATAGCTTCTTTCGGTTCCCAGGTAGCCTCTTCAATTTCATGTCATGCCAGAGAACTTTAACTAAAGCTATACTTTTATTTCTTAATTCTTTAACTTCCTGAGATAAAATTCTGATCGGTTTTTCACTGTAAGTCATTATTGCTGAATCTCAACATCTAAACGTGAAATCACATGCGAAGGATCTGATTGATACCATCGTAACATCGATACATGAAATACGTTATGAATCTTCTCTAACTTTAACGGCAAAGCCAATCGATAAGCCACTAGCCCAATCCTCTCAATGATCTCATACGACCCGATAAATCACAGACTAAGCTTTCCTTTTCGGCTAAATCGGAGAACTTTTCTTTAAGGCGATACTTTTAGAAATACCTTGTCACCGACTTGAAACTTTATATCTTTTCTTTTCAAATCTGAGTAAGATTTCTGTCGATCAAAAGCAGCTTTCAAACTATCCGTATTACTTTGATTTTTTCTTTAGTTTCTCGAATCAAATCAACACCGAATTACTTTTTCTCGCTCAGCTCAATCCAATATACGTCGTTCAACACTTTTGACAATAAAAAGCTTCATACGGTGCCATTTTAATGCTTACCTAATAACTATTATTGTATACAAATTCAACCAACGGAAGAAATTTCTCTCAGTTACCTTCGAACTCTAAAACACAACATTGGAGCATATCCTCAAGCAACTAAATTACTCACTCAGACTGACCATCGGTCTGTAGATGAAATGCTATGCTGATATGCAAATGAGTGCCCAGAGCATCATTTAACTTACTCCAGAATCTATAAGTAAACCGTGGATCCCTGTCAGAGATAATAGAAACCAGTACAGCATGCAATCTACTAATCTCATATACATATAATTCTTCCAATTTCTCAAGTGAATAATTTGTACGCACTTGAATGAAATGCATGGATTTCATCAAACGATCTATAATAACTCATACAACATTTTTCTTTCTTGGGGATAAAGGCAATCCCAATACAAAATCCATTGGAACACGTTCCCATTTCCAATCTGGAATCATTACAGGTTTTAATAAACCAGAAGGTACCTGATGCTCGGCCTTAACTTGCTGACAGATTAAACATTTTGATACGAACTCTGAAATCTCTCATTTCATACCTGGCCACCAGTACATTTGTTTCAAATCACCGCACATTTTATTGCTACCAGGATGTATCGATAAGATACTAATATGACCTTCCTGTAAAGTCTTCTGAATGAGATCAGAATTCCTCGGAACATAAATTCTATTTTTGAAGTACAAACTATAGTTTGAAACAACGTGAAAGTCTAAATTAGATGTCGACTCAATCTATTTCTGTTTAGAGATCAATTTAATATTACTTTTCTGAGCATCACAATTTTTTTCCAAAAATGTCGGTCTAGATTTCATTTTAGCAAATATTAAACAATCATCAATCAACGTCAACCGTGTGTTCAAAGCTTGCAAAGAAAAAAAAGTTTTTCTACTCAGAGCAACAACAACGAAATTAACCTTTCCCGGATGATAATCAATGATCAAGTCATAATCTTTCAACAATTCAAGGCATCTAAGTTCTCTCAAGTTCAGATCTTTTTGCGACATCAAATGCTTCAGGCTTTTATGATCCTTGAAGATATGACATTTTTTTCGAACAAATGATGTTCCCAAATCTTTAAAGTAAATACAATAGCTACAAGTTCTAAATCATGAGTCAGGTAACTCTTTTTATGTGGATTCAACTGTCGAGAAGCATACGCTACCACTTTACCTTCTTGCATTAAGACATAGCCCAAACCATTAAATTCAACATCATTATAAATTACAAATTCTTTACCAGACTATGGCTGAACCAACACGGGAGCTTTAGTCAACAACGCTTTCAATTGATCAAAACTTTGTTGACACTTTTCAGACCATTTGAAATTGATTTCTTTTTGAAACAGTTTCATCAATGGCGTAGCAATCATCAAAAATCCCTTAACAAATCTCTAATAGTATCCGGTTAAACGTAGAAAATTTCTAACTTTCGAAACATTTCTCGAAGGTTTCCAGTCCACTATAGTCGAATGTTTTAACATAATATGCTTTCATCTACAGTTCACAACAGCATCATGTAGAGTTAACCAATCCATACTCAAAATCACGTCAAACTCATCAAATGGCAACAACATCAAATCAGCTGAAAAGTTACAACCCCGAATCATCAAATGATAGTTTTTTCAGACTTTATCAACTAACACATACTGACCTAAAGGGTTCGTTACTTTAATCACAAATTTAGTAAACTCAAAACGTATTTTCTTATCCGACAGTAAAGATGTGTATACGTATGAATGCGTTGACCTCGGGTCAATCAATGCATTAACATTAGTATCAAAGATAGAAATTGTACCAGTAATCACATCAGGTGCTGAAGCTTCTTCTCGAGCATGAATCGCATAAGCCCTAGCTGGTGCCCATGCCTCAGATCTAATAGTAGAATCTTTCATTCCACCTTGAATGCTACCCATATTACCACTATTTTTGGGCGGTCTCCCTCTTATAGTTGTATTAGTCGAATGAGTATTTGAGTTTTCTCTTTATCTGACCTTTCAAGGCAATCTCTAAGAAAATTATCATAAGAACCGCATTTAAAACACGACCCGTGTTTCAATATACATTCATCGAAGTGTCGTCTATTGCATTTTTGACATTTGAGTTTGTTGTTTCTGATGCTACCTATATTAGCTGCAAACGTAGCTTGAGGTCTTGAACTCAAAACCTGCTTTCTTTTATCTCTCCCAGAGTAACCCATCGAAGTTTATAAACAATTGTAAAATTATTTTGATTTCTTTGATGGAGATGAGAATGTCTTTCTCATAAGTCATTTTCCCGTATCACAAGTTTCTGAATGTGCTTTTCTTTTCACTTTGCTGAGTTCTTCAGCCCTGTATGCTCTATCAACCAGAACAACAAATTCTTTCAGCTCAAGAATCTCGACTAGCAACTTAATAAATCCTTGTTTAAACCATCTTTAAACTGGGTGCACCTGACAGCATCTGATGGTATCTATTCCTAAGCGAACTTGCTTAGTCGCACAAACTCTCGTTTGTATTCAGCCATAGTCATACGACCCTGTTTCAACTTTAGATATTCTTTGCGTTTCTTATCGAGGAACCTCTAACTTACATATTTCTTTCTAAACTCTGTCTGAAAGAATTCCCAATTCACCCGATCTTTTGGCACTACCACAATCAAGGTGTTTCATATAACGACCTGATAGTTAAGGTCTTGAAAAATAAAGTTTAGGACTCCATTTCCGTAAAATGAACCCGTAAATATTTTTAAATATTTACAAGGTTAGTTTTGTAGTGAATTAGATTTTGTTTAAGTGAATTTTGTGAAATTAAGAGTTGTTAAAGTACTAGGAATAAATCACATATAAGTTAAAAGTTGAATTATAGTTTAAATATATTAAAGGGATTAAAATGGTAAATGTACATTTACCTTATTGTAGTGGATGACATTAAGGAATAATATATATTATATATGCAAACTTATCATATATATATGTTATAATAATTAATAACTTAAAAAATAAATGTATATATATTTATTATAATATAATAATAAAATTAAAGAAAAAGAAATGAAAAGAAAGTGGGAAGGGATGAAACATTTTCATGCAAAATAAAAGAAAGAAAGCAAACAAAGAAGAGGATAGTGGACGGCAAACCTAGGGACTTTTAGCTTTTCAACTTCAGTTGGTTAGTCAATTTAGTCCCTTTTCTTATAATTGGAGCTACCCGACCCATATTGTAATTTTAGTATTACTTAAGATTTTAAGTGTTGTTATTGTTGAATGTTTTACATACTAAGGATTAAATTGATAGATTTCTAAGTTTCAAGTGAAAAAGGACTAAATAGTGAAGTTAATTCTTGATTTTGAATAATAGGGACTAAAGTTTGAAAAATTCAAAATTTGAGGGTATAATTGAAAATAGAGAACTAAATTTAGCTTAAAGTGAAATTAGTATTAAAATATAGGGTTAAATGTAGAAGTTAAAAATTGGTCTCAATTTAAGGACTAAATTGAAATTTAAGCAAATATTATGTAAAAATTGAAATATTCAATGTGAAATTGAATTATATAGTATTAATGTATTTTAATTTTTTTAATTTCGTAGCTAATGTTGTACCGGAATCCTTGGCAAAAAAGGGAAGGATAAAATCGACGTCGAATAGCTCAGAATCCACGGTTTGTGTTCTATAATCCATATTAAGTTATAAATCATTACATTTGAATTATTGCATGCGGTAAGCATTTGAGGTGAATACTTTGGTACTTGAGATTGAATTGAATACATATTTGATTGAAATGGATTGATTTGTTATATTAAGATGTATTGATATATGAATATCGAATTTAATATATCTTTATGTGTACATATATGAGAATTGGACATTTGAAGTATTTGAAAGTAAAAAGGAGCCCTATTAAGTGTAACGGGCCGAGTTGGATATAAATGGCATGCCATAGGATAGAAAGAGTTTAGGGATTTCTTTGACTTCGAGTCGATGAGGCACTAGGTGCCAATTTGCTTCAGTTTAACTGATGAGACATTGGGTGTCAATTTATAGAGCGCTGGGCACAATTATTACTTCAGATTTATCCGATGAGGCACTAGGTTCCAAACTAGTGTGTTGGTTGGATCTGTGTACTCGTCTGAGTCCGATTCATGTTAATAGGGGTAATTAAATAATAAAGTTATGTATTTGATATTCAGATGGCAATGTATGTGAAATGGGAATGTAAAAGAGGATTGGAAAATCAATGTGAATTATGTTGTGATCATAAATGAAATATATGAGTAATGCACTCATGGATTGAAAATGGATTGGATTTTGCAATTATATAAGTGAATTGTTAAATGATCTATGAAAAGCTATTTATATAGCAAATGATGTGTATTGGAAAAATATGTTAATAATTAATTAAGTATGAATACTTGTAAAAGTTGAACATATCAGGAAATAATGTGGTAATATACATAAAATAGAAATGGTGTGTAACACCCCTAACCCCTCTCCATCACGAATTAGGGTTACAAGAATTATCGAAAAATTGAAACAATTACATTTAATTTCATTCAAAATCTTAAACATTGCATAACCATTCATGCATACACATACCATTCCTATATTGAGCCCTCGAGGCCCAAGAAACACCTTAGAAACAGTTCGAGACTAAATTGAAATAATTTAGAAAGTCTAGGAAAAAGTTACAAAAATTTGGGTATAGAGCCTCACACAGCTGAGACACACACTCGTGTCTTAGGCCGTGTAGCAATCAAAATAGGGCCACACAGTTGTGTCTCAACTTGTGTCCTTACCCGTGTAACATCCGAACAAGAGACACATGGCCATGTCCCAGCCCGTGTCTCTGCCCGTGTAACTAACTGTGTAGGGTCACACGCCCGTGTGCCAGGCCGTGTAACTCTCGAAATAGCCCCACACACCCGTGTACCAGGCCATGTGCTAACTAGCTTGCACCCTAAGCACTCAATAGATGACACATAGCCGTGTCGCCAAGTCTTATGTCTCACACGGCCAAGTCACATGCCCATGTGCCAGGCCGTGTAGACCTAAAATGTACCTTAAACAAAAAGTTTACCATTTCCTACTTGCTTGGGCATTAAGAAACTCAAAAACCAATCATTTAACCTGATCAAAATACGATCAAACATACTCAAAACATGTCAGAACAATCATCTTAGGTGCCTAACCAATGTACCTTCATTGGTACAACATTTTATACCATCAAAACATATCAACAATGCATCATTCAAATCAAGATTTCAAGCATGCCAAAATCACTCAATTTATCCTATCATATAGCTACCTAAGACATCAAGTTTATAGTTCACACACATACCAAGCCTTGGATTAAAACAACGTACCAAACTTATGGCTTCAAACACAAACATATACCTATATACCCAAACTAACATTATACTTATAACTCAATTTATATCCCATTCACAAAATAACTGATAAACTGTAATATATACATATTTTAACCCCATGCTTAACGCATTTTATGGATCATTTTCCCTTAGAATTGGTGAATTCGATGCTCCTAATGCTTTAATTTCATGTTTTATACTTAGGAGAGCATAGGAGAGCGAAAGGAACGAGAAACGAGCCAAAAACAGAAAAAATAGGCCAAAGTACGAAATCAAAAAGGACAGGACTTCCTTACACGGGCAGACCACACGGCCGTGTCAATTTGGCAGATTCGAATCACGATTCACACAGGCGTGTCCTTGCCAAGCCCAAGTTGAGTCCAATTCAGAAATGGCTAATTTTGAGGGTTTTTAGGCATTCTAAAGCCTATAAATACGCCCTAAAGGAAGAGGAAAAGAAGGGCACGGAAAGGGAAGAAGGAATTACTCGAAGGAAGCCGACTGATCCATCTCAAAAGCTGAAGTCACCATCAAGACTTAAGATCTCCCCTCAATTTTCCTTCAGGAGTTTTGGGTTTTCTTTATGTTTTGTATTCGTTATTCTTCTGAGATGTTTTCCTTTTTAGTTATGAACTAAATCCCCTAAATACCTAAGGGGAATGAAACCTAAGACGAATCTTGTTATTATTTTCTGAATTGTATGATAAATATTTAACTTGTTCTTAATTATGTGTTCTTAATTCTTGTTTTTATATCTCAGGATACTGATTCAACATAAGCTCTTATTCAGAGGAGGAATAGACCCTGTCTAAGAGTACATTTGTCATAATTAAGCGGAGTTGTTTGCGCGCCTAGACATAGTGTGACAATATTTTGTTAGATTAGGGTGAAACCTAATAAGGGGATCCATAGATTGAGTTAATGCAACCCTAGGGTGTTAATTAGAGAAAAGTGTCAATTATTCAATCTAGGGATTAGACGTTATTAGTCTTGAATAGGGATAATAACATAACTTAGAGATCTCTACGGAACAAGTTAAATGAATAAATCGTCCGATTCGGAGCCAGAATAACAAGTACAGTCTAGGCGGATTTTTCCTTAGGTATTGTCTCGTTTTCCAAATGTAATCCCGTAATTTCATTCTCTGTGAATTCTTAGATTAGTTAATTAGTTAGTTAAAACAAAACCCCCTTATTCTTAGGCTAGATAATAAAAAGACAGTCATTACTAGTACTTTTAGTTCCTTTAGGTTCGACAATCCGGTCTTGCTAAAACTATACTACTGTTTGATAGGTACACTTTCCTGCATCGTGATAATAGTTAGTTTCAAGAACGATTAATTATAAATATTTAAAACTTACCTGTCACGAAAATCACGATCAAGTTTTGGCATCGTTGCTGGGGAACTAAGATATTAGTAACACTCAATTTTTATTACTTTAGCCATTTATTTTTCTTGCAATTTAATTTTATTTTTATTATTATTTGTTAATTTACTTTTTCTTTCTCTTGGCAGGTTTTTATAGTTTATGACTAGAAGAAACCTGTCAGGACCACTACTTTTTGACGAAGAAATCGATCGCACAGTTTGCAGAAACCAAAGAGAAATAAGGCGAAGCTTAAGATACATAGAGAATGAGCAAGAGGACGATACTCAAACCCTAACCAAAGAGATGGCTGAAAACCAAGACAATCAACTACCTCAGGTAATTGCGGTTACTCAAAATCCTGCTCCACGCAATATGTATGATTATGCTAAACCTTCTTTAATAGGAACTGAATCAAGCATAGTTAGACCTGTTGTAGCTACAAATACTTTTGAACTACAACCTAACACTATTCAAATGATACAGCAATTTGTTCAGTTTGATGGTTTGTAGGATGAGGATCCCAACGCTCACTTAGCAAACTTTTTAGAACTATGCGATACATTTAAAATTAATGGTGTTTCCGATGATGCCATTTGTCTTCGGTTATTCCCTTTTTCATTGAGGAACAAAGCTAAACAGTGGTTGAACTCATTACCACGAGGATCAATCACTACTTGGAACAAATGACCGAAAAATTTCTATTAAAATATTTCCCGCCGGCTAAAACAACCAAATTACGTAATGATATCTCTTCGTTTGTGCAGATGGACTTAGAAACTCTTTACGATGCATGGGAGAGATACAAGGACTTACTGAGAAGGTGCCCTCACCATGGGCTACCGCTTTGGCTTTAGGTTCAAACGTTCCATAATGGCCTAAATCTTTTGACTTGGTAAATGGTTGGCGCAGCTGCTAGCGGAACCATCAATAATAAAACACCTGAAGATGCTTATGAGTTTATAGAGGAGATGTCACTGAATAACTATCAGTGGCAAGTCATGAGGACAAAACTAACGAAAATAGCCGGTGTTTATAACGTCGATTCGGTCACCATGTGCTCTAATCAGGTAGAACTCTTGAATAAGAAAATTGATGGTTTTCTTAGTTCTTCACAGGTTCACCCAGTAATGCAGTGCGAAGCAAGTGAAGGTGGATCAAGCAATTCGGAATACCAACCTTATGGCGACATGGATAACGAGTAGTTAAATTACATAGGTAATAATTCTCGATCTCAAAATAATCCATACAGTAACACTTACAATGCAGGTTGGAGGAACCACCCAAATTTCTCATGGGGAGGCCAAGGAAATCAGAGACCACCTCCAGGCTACCAACAACCACCCTACCAACAGGAAAAGAAGTCGAACCTTGAAGAGATGCTGTCAAAGTTTATATTGGTGTCAGAAACCCGTTTCCAGAACACCGAGACAGTACTTAAAAAACAACAAGCGTCAATCAAAGGGCTCGAAACTCAGATAGGGCAACTTTCCAAACTAACCTCTAAACTACCACAAGGTAGCTTGCCAAGTAATACTGAACCCAACCAAGGGAACAACTCAACACGATTAATGTTCAAGATGAAGAAGGATTCGTTGAGCCTAAGCCAGAACCGAGGCAAGAAACTATGGTAAGCCGAGGCCAAGGTGAGGTAGGTCATAATAAAAACAAATCAGTGAATGTCGAATATAAACCTCGTGTGCCATACCCCAACGTGACAAGGAAAGACCGCTCAGATGAACAATTTGGTAAATTCCTTAAACTCTTAAAAAAAGTACACATTAATTTACCATTTATTAAAGCTCTATCACAGATGCCAAACGCAATGAAATTTTTAAAGGAGCTTTTAGCAGATAAGCGAAAGTTAGACGAGGCGTCGCATGTGGAGCTAAATATAGTTTGCTCAGCTATTATGCAAAATAAGCTACCGAACAAATTAAAAGATCCAGGAAGTTTTACAATTCCTTGTTTAATTGGTAGTTTAGATGTTAATAATGCATTAGCTGATTTAGGGGCTAGTATTAACGTCATGCCCTACAAAATGTTCAAACAATTAGGTCTTGGGAAACCCAAACAAACTAGGATAAGCATTCAATTAGCAGATAAAACTATAAGATTTCCTAGGGGTATTATTGAAGATGTGCTAGTTAAAATCGATAAATTTATATTTCCTGTGGACTTCATTGTTCTAGACATAGAAGAGGATAGCAACACTCCTTTAATTCTAGGAAGGCCCTTTTTAGCAACTGGTAATACGGTCATTGATGTTGGCACAGGTGAACTCACACTTCGTGTGGGAGACGAAACAATCACCCTTCAAGCTCGCAACTCTAGCAACACATCAGAAATTGAAGGTGATTGTTTAACCCATTCTACTAAAACTGACAATATGGTGCAACCTACTTTGCAGGAAATGAGACTGAAGAAAGTACATGAGTCATTCTTAAGCAATGGTAGAGGACCTATTCATGAAGAACGAAGGTTACAAATCGAGGAGCTAGATGAATGGCGGACGTATAAACCAAGAACGCATGATAAACCAGAACTACACCAGAACAAGCTCAACACCTTCCCACATCAACTTAAGGTTAGAGATAAAGTCTTATTAGATACCGCATATCCTCACATTGTCACTACCACACCGAATGAAGAAATCCCTCTTACGGTACTTGGCATTTTCCCATTCGGTACAGTCGAGGTAAGTCATCCCAAGTTCGGCACTTTTAAGGTAAACAACACCCGTCTAAAACCTTATTTTGATGAGTACGATAGCAGGAATAAGGAGTATAAACTCATCAAACCACCATGACCATTCAATGGAGAGGTAAGTCAAGCGTAGGCTATATATAAGCACTTCTCGGAAGGCAACCCGAGCACTAATTGTATCAACTTCTTTAAAATATAGTCTTCAACACCTAAATTACTAAGGGAGCTCTTGAATACAGGTTTTCCACAGAGACACGGCCAAGCACACGAGCGTGCTTAGGGCCGTGTGAAAACAAGGCAACAATTTTCCCAAACACGGGCTATGATAAAACGCCACGGCCATGCAACATGGCCTTGGTCGAGCCTGCAAAAAACAACACGGGCGTACGACATGCCCGTGTGGAAGAACCGTGGGTGAACCTATTAAAACAGCACGGGCGTACGATACGCCCGTGTTTAGCACCCGTGGTCAAACCTGTTAGATTGAAACGGGCATGGGTCTACCTACACGGGCGTGGGAGAAGTGAACAACGCCAGACATGGCCGTGTGACATGACCGTGTGCACCCATATGCCCAAGGAACACGAGTGTGTACTAAATGTCAAATGTGCCCAAACTCAAAATTCGCGAATCACACGGGCTAAAATTGGGGAACACGGGCGTGTTACCTGGTCGTGTTCCCCAAAATCTATAAATAGGCTACTCTATTTATTGTCTTCTTCACCCAAAAACCCTAACTCTAGCC
Organism: Gossypium hirsutum; assembly: GCF_007990345.1. Taxonomy (NCBI): domain Eukaryota; kingdom Viridiplantae; phylum Streptophyta; class Magnoliopsida; order Malvales; family Malvaceae; genus Gossypium; species Gossypium hirsutum. The sequence continues at coordinate 95,532,647 of NC_053424.1, forward strand.
GCTGCAAGTCCATATGGACACGTCATCAACTTTGCCTATTTCATCGGCCTCGCGATTCCGCACCAGATGGAGCGGCATAGGAAGGGGGTCATCTCCATTGGCCCCTATGTTACTCGGTTGGCTCGACACTTCGGGCTCCTAAGCACCGCAACCCAAGAATCATCCTTAACCCTCATTGGCCAGATGTCTCCACAAGGCATCTCGAGCATGCTTAGCATGAGGATGATCGAAAAGCGCCGAGGAACCTACCCTCCTCAATATTGTCTCGCCCAATCTACTGAGGAAGAGGCCTACGAGGACATTCCTAATGATGTCCCGCCACAGCACGAGGACCCACTGTCTCAGCCACCACCACCCTCTCGTCCAATTCATGCGGCGGCTTCATACACTGACATCTCTGAGCGCCTCACTCGATTCAAGCAGCAGTGTTTTCAACAATTTGACAACATTGATGCTACTCTATAGCAAATTTGTCAGCACCTCCACATCTCATCGCTAGTCCCACCTCACGAACCATCCAACGATAAAGATATTTAAAAACATTTATTTATTATTTTATGTTTTTAATTTTTATTAAAACTATTTTTTATTTTTTATTAGACTTTAGAATTTTATTTTTTTTAATCATCAATTTCGGTTATTTCTTTATAAGTAATTATTCTTCCTAATATCCCCTAAAAAGCTCCTTATTTTATCAAAGTTATATAGAGCTCCTAAGCTCATCATCGCATAGGAACTAAAAACTCCACCGGGAACGGTTCTCTACGACTACCATGTCCTGATCGACCACGACCATAGCTACCACTAGATAGAATATTCTTTTGGCACAGGACTTATGGACTAATGAACCTCTACCACCGCTGAAGTATCCTCCTCTACTCTCACACCGATTACTCTCCAAAACTCCAGTTCGAGGAATTCATCATACAGGAAGTTTCACTTCTCTCCCTATCTTCTTTCTATATTCTTATATCTATCTTTGTACATTGAGGGCAATGTACATCTTAAGTGTGGGGGTGTATTTACTTCATTTCCCTATCAAAAAATCCCTGAATGACTACCTTATTCTCTTGAAAAGCTTTCATATCATATCTAGGATAAATTTTGATTGATTTATGATTTTGATTGATATATCTTGAATTAAAACATAGGCATTTATGCATTGATTGTTTAAACTTTAAGACATTAGAGAATCAAGCATGATAAGTTGATTTTTAAGAATTTAAAATCTTAGGTTGTTTCCCCAAAGTTTAGGTATTACTTTGAGTTGGAATTCACAAGTTCTAAACATCAAAAATCCATAATTTTTGTGAGATTTTTGAGCCTTTTGAGCATCTATTAATTCTTTCATGTTCACTTTTATTATTGCTTTGAGTGCGTCAGTATTGAACTGTTATTCTAGAACTTGCTTGATTATGCATGTCAAGACCACAGCATTTGATTTGATATGTCAAAATGATTAAGGCACTTAAGATTAACCCACTCATGCCATGAAAAGCCTACCTCCAAGATTAACCCCTAGTAAACCCCTTTGAGCCTAACAAACCATTTCTTGTATTACCCTTAATATTAACCGTTAAACCATTATTGTTGAAATTCCCTAAATTAATTTGATCCCTATTTTTGTCGAGATTTGAATTGAAATAGTTGCTTAACTATGTTTTATTCTATTTTGTAATTTAACTTGTTCTTAAAAAAATGTATACATATTAGTAGTAATCTTTTGTTTTTGAGCTTAAGTATTTAATTCCATATTCTGAGAAGAAGCTCTGTTGTACGCAAGTGATATTAAATCTTTTTCTAGTTAAATGATCTTTCAATTCAATCTCGATTCTAACCTTTGCTTTCAACCTATGACCACACCCCTAACCAATCCTCATTACAACCCTCTAAAGACCTTTTGATTGATGTATCATCTCAATTTATAATGGTGGAGATTTGATTTTCATGCAAGCCTATGGTAATAATTTTTCATTATTAACTATTGAATGCTTCAATTATTGTCCTTAAACACCTCGAGTGATTTGAGTGAATCTTTAGTAAGGATGTGAAACTCTGTGATATTCTGAATCAAAGATAATTACTTAGATGAGGGGAGACACCTATGTTTGCATGATTAAATACTCAACTTGGAATGTTTGAAACTTTATGTTCTTTTAGTTGAATTCTCAATGTATGATTACCTATGGATTATTTTAAAATATTTTCGATAGAGATTATAAGTTGAGAAAGATTTATTTTGATTATGAGTTGAGGATTTTGCTTGAGGACAAGCAAATGCTTAAGTGTGGGGGTATTTGATAAACCGTAATATATACATATTTTTACCCCATGCTTAACGCATTTTATGGATGATTTTCCCTTAGAATTGGTGAATTCGATGCTCCTAATGCTTTAATTTCATGTTTTAAACTTAGGAGAGCATAGGAGAGTGAAAGGAATGAGAAATGGGCCAAAAATAAAGAACATGGGCCAAAGTACGAAATCAACACGGCCTAGACTTCCTCATACGGGCAGACCACACGGCCGTGTCAATTTGGCAGATTTGAAGCATGATTTACACGGGCATGTCCCTGCCGAGCCCAAGTTGAGTCCAATTCGAAAATGGCTAATTTTGAGGGTTTTTAGGCATTCTAAAGCCTATAAATACGCCCTAAAGGAAGAGGAAAATGGGGCACGGAGAGGAAGGAAGGAATTACTCGAAGGAAGCCGATTGATCCATCTCAGAAGCCGGAGTCACCATCAAGACTGAAGATCTCCCCTCAATTTCCCTTCAGGACCTTTGGGTTTTCTTTATGTTTTGTATTCATTATTCTTCTGAGGTGTTTTCCTTTTTAGTTATGAACTAAATCCCCTAAATACCTAAGGGGAATGAAACTTAAGATGAATCTTGTTATTATTTTCTGAATTGTATGATAAATATTTATCTTGTTCTTAATTATGTGTTCTTAATTCTTGTTTTGATATCCCAGGATACTGATTCAAGACAAGCTCTTATTTAGAGGAGGAATAGACCCTATCTAAGAGTACATTTGTCATAATTAAGCGGAGTTGTTTGCGCGCCTAGACATAGGGTGACAAAATTTTACTAGATTAGGGTGAAACCTAATAAGGGGATCCATAGATCGAGTTAATGCAACCCTAGGGTGTTAATTAGAGAAAAGTGTCAATTATTCAATCTAGGGATTAGATGTTATTAGTCTTGAATAGGGATAATAACATAACTTAGGGATCTCTACGGAACAAGTTAAATGAATAAATCCTCCGATTCGGAGCCAGAATAACAAGTACAGTCTAGGTGGATTTTTCTTTTAGTATTGTCTTAATTCAATCATTTTCCAAATGTAATCCCCCAATTCCATTCTCTGTGAATTATTAGATTAGTTAATTAGTTAGTTAAAACAAAACCCTATTATTCTTAGGCTAGATAATAAAAAGACAGTCATTACTAGTACTTTTAGATCCTTTTGGTTCGACAATCCGGTCTTGCTAAAACTATACTATTGTTCGATAGGTACACTTGCCTGCATCACGATAATAGTTAGTTTCAAGAACGATTAATTATAAATATCTAAAACTTACCTGTCACGAAAATCGCGATCAATAATTAACAACCAAGACATCCTAGGTACATGCCATTACAAAATTAAACATCACAACACTTGAGATCGGGATCATTGTTGGATGCTGAGTTAGTGATCAAAAGAGAAGTACCTAACTTGCGTACAGAAAACAAAATTACACGCTGAGTAAAACTCAATGATATTTCTATAATTCAAACATTGAAAAACATAATGGTACATGAATGCTCAAATTGAATTATACAATCACACTATTATCTAAGCATACAATTAGAAGATATCATCAATTCAATTTCATGCATATTACTAAATATTTTCCTGTTATAATCAATTTTTACATGTTTTCATACTTGATTAGTTTTAACAAATATCTCAATTCATATAACTTGTTATATAAATAGCTTTCATAGATCAACCAATAATTCATTTAAGTAATGGTACATCCAAACCATATTCAATCCATGAGTGCATCACTCATATATTTCATTTATAATCACAACATTTCTCACATTTCATTTTTCAATCCACTTTCTCATTTTCAATTCACATACTTTGCCATTTCAATATGAATTATAAAACTTTATTATTAAATTACCCCTATTAACACGACTCAGACTCGGGCAGATACATGGATCCAACCAACACACCAATTTGGCACCCAGTGCCTCATCGAATAAGTCTGAAGTAATAATTGCGCCTAGTGCTATATAAATTGACACCCAGTGTCTCATAGGTTAAACCAAAGAAAATTCGCACCCAATGCCTTATTGACTCGGAGTCAAAGAAATCCCTAAACTCTTCCTATCCTATGGCATGCCATCTATATTTGACTTAGCCTGAAATAGTTAATAGGGTTCCATTTCAATTACAAATACATCCAATATCCATTTCTCATGTTTGCACATTATCACATTTAAACATATATTCAGTTCAATTTTATATAATCAATACATTCATAATATTTACCAAATCAATCCATTTCAATCAACTATAATTTCAATTCAATCTCACAGTACTAAAGTACTCACCTCAACTACTTACTATATACAATAATTCAAAATACAATAATTAACAACAATGTTTGGATTATAGTAACACAAACTGTGGATTCCGAGTGTAACACCCCTTACCCGTACCCGAGACTAGGATAAGGTACTAGGCGTTACCAGACACATACTCAGGCATTTTCAGAAAATACGGGTTATAATATTTCATTCTAATTTAAAACTGACCAAACAACATCATAGTGTCTCGATTATGGACCTACAAGGTCCAAAACATACATTAAAAGTGATCTGGGACTAAACCGAGAACTATAGAAAATTTTTGAAAAGATTACTAGGGTTATGCCTCACCCGCCAGTGAGGAGGCAAAGCACACGCCCGTGTGCTTAGGGACACGCCCGTGTGTCCCACCCATGTTGAATTACTTGGATTTATTTTTCATTACGAACCTACAAGGATTTTCACACGGCCAAGCACACGCTCGTGTCCCTGGCCCGTGTCCCTCACACGACCTAGACATGCTCGTGTCATCGCTTGTATTCAAAAGCCCGAACATTCTATTTATGACATCGTCATTCATTTTAATGCACACAGCCAAGGCACACGCCCATGTACTAGGCCGTGTCCTCCACACGATTGAGACACACGGCCTTGTCTCCACCCGTATGTTTACTACCATGAAAATTGACCTAAAATTTTAAGTACAAGGGACACACGGCCAGGCAACACGCCCATGGGGTTGACCGTGTGTCACACACGGCCTAGACACATGCCCGTGTGTCTACTCGTGTGGACCTTTTTAGGGCTATTTTCCAAGCTTTTGGTCACCCTCTTTCATCATACACACTTAGAGACTTCAATGGTATTTAACATGGCCTAATTATACTCTTAAACAACCTTGACATAACTCATTGCATGTTAACCTCATCTCGTCGGTATAGTACATGCTAAATTATCCTTTTCGTATTAGGGATTAACATAGCACATTTCATTTTACACTTAGGCCATATTATAACCATATACCATTATATGCTATGTCCACTCTCAAATTATTAGGTCCCACTTCAATCATCCATTCATGATAAGCCTCATCATCATATCTCATGAAACATTTAAACATAGACATGCATCATTAGTAGGTTTACAACCTACATCAACATGAGCCATATCTCATGGCCATATACAAAAGAATTAGTATACCATTTAGACCCTTACATTGGCTAGCCAAATGACACATATAACAAAATAACCAAAAATCATATACATACCATTAAACAAAATAAAAGTATCTATATACAAAGCAGAACAAGTCGATAGTGTGTTGATTCCCCAACCGTCTTCCACTCTTCACGAGTCCACGAGCTTTGTAAGACAGGGAAAAGAGAAGGGGGTAAGCATTTATATGCTTAGTAAGTCTGGATAACTGGAAAGCAAACTTACCGGTTAATTAGCATACAACCATATTTAGGTAATAATTCCAACAAGCATGAAATAGTTTCCCTATCACATGCACTCAATCATCAAGTTAGTTTCATAACAATACATCATGTCATTAGTCTTAGATGAGCTCATCAATTCAATATTTCAATTTCTATTTCTCATGTTAATCCCATTGAATTTCTCAAAAATCTCGATGGATAGCTCAATTACCGTCAAGTCACACAAGTGATCATCTCGAGTACGCACTCCTACGAACCTGACATCTTACGGTGGGATTACCAGTCCAAGCTAAATCCCCTGTAGTAATAACTCATAGAGCAATGTCGGGATTATCAGTCCAGGCTAAATCCCTTTTAACGACAATTGCTCTCATAAGCTCGGATCTGAATTGCCAGTCTAGGCTAAATTCAATCCTCAATCAGATTACCCGTCCGGGCTAAATCCTTAATGGACCCATATTCTTCGGGAGGCTCGATCACTCAAGGAACACCCGTCCGGGCTAGGTCCTTTCCATTTTGAGATCATCGGATTATCCGTCCAGGCTAAGTCCTTTTCTGTAACACATGCAGGATCTCATGTCATGTAAGCCATAATTTATCCATCAGATTTCCCTTTTCTATTTCAACCAGGACATTTATCATCTTTTCAATTACACTACCACATTTCATGGATTGTCATGCAACGAATATCTAATTTTTCATACATTCAAGAACATGCATATTTAAGTATGTTAAGAGTTTACTTCAGGTTATACGAACTTACCTGGTAATTGCTTCGATTTCGTAGTTCGATTATTTCGAAACCTTTCATTTTCTACGGTCGACCTTCGGAATTAGTTTTTCGAGGTCTATATAAATAAAATTTGACTATTAATACATCAAATTTTTCATTTTAGGATTTAAAACTCACCCTCAGGCAAAATGACCAATTTGCCCCTAACTTTTCACACTTTTACAATTTAGTCCTAAGGCTCGTATAATGAAATGCATGAAATTTCTAAGTTACCCAAGCCTAGCCGAATATTTTTCTTGCCTATAACAGCCCACATTTTCTTTCATTTCGCATTTTCTACCCATTTTCACAACTTTTACAAAATGGTCCCTTAAGCCATTTCCATGAAAAACTACTTAGTACAAGTTGTTTACTATTTTTTAAACTCTCATATTCCTCCATAAATCATCAAAACACCAACATATTATGCATGGGTAATTTTTTGAACATGAACCCTAACTTGAAATATGGGTAGAAATAGAGAGAGCATGTTACGAGGATCTCAAAAATACGAAGAGCATAAAAAACGGGGCTAGAGAGCACTTACTATTGAGCTTGAAATGTTGAAAACCGTAGCAATGGAGAGCATGCAAATTTCGGCAGCATGGAGAAGATGAATGACATGATTTTGGCTTATTTTTCCCTTTTTATTCTTTAATTAACCAAATGACCAGAATGCCCTTCATTACTAAACTTCCAAAATTTTCCATGCATGCCCATTTTTGTCCAAAAACTTAAAAATTGGGAAAATTACTCTTTAAGGACCTCTAATTAATAATCAATAGCAATCTCATACTAATTACTTCTAGAACCCAAGTTTTGCAATTTATTCAATTTGGTCCTTAATTTCCAATCGGACACCTTACACATAAAATTTATTCATGAAACTTTAACATATTCTTATTTTCATATCCTAAACCTCATAATGATCATAAAATAATTATTCTAACATCAGATTTGTGGTCCCAAAACCACTATTCCGACTAGACCCAAATTCAAGATGTTACACTGAGCTATTCGACGTCAATTTTATCCTTCCCTATTTAGTCAAGGATTTTGGTACAACATTAGCTATGGAATTAAAACAATTAAATGCATTAATACTACCCAATTCAATTCCACATTGAATATTTTAATTTTTACACAATATTTTCTTAAATTTCAATTTAGTCCTCAAACCGAGTCTAATTTTTAACTTCCACATTTAATCCTATTTTTTATAAAAATTTCACTTTAAGAAAAATCTACCTCCCTATTTTCAATTAAGCCCTTAAATTTTGATTTTTCAAACTTTAGTCCCTATAACTCAAAATTAACAATAAATTCTATAATTTACTCTTTTTCTATTTCTAACTTGAAAATCTATCAATTTAGCCCCTAATATTTAACTATTCAACATAATAACATCCAAAAATTCTAAGCAATACCAAAGATTACAACACGAGTCAGCTAGCCCTAAGTATCGGGATTGCAAAAATGTAAAAATTACAAGTATAGGGACTAAACTGCACTAACCAATTTGGATTTGAACTTAAAAACCCCTTAGTCGTGTGTTCTCCCTTGCGTTTTCTTTGTTTCTTTTTCTTTCTTTTCTTTGATTAATTTTGCATGTATCGACTTTAATTTCTTAATTCTTTTGTTTTATTTTAATTCATTTTTCTTTTGTTTTGTTTTACTTTCGTTTTATTATAAAATAACATATATATACAACATTCATATTAATTTCATCCACTATCTCAAGTAATTGTATAATTACTACTTTAGTCCCTCAATTAAATTTAATCTATAATTCTAATTCTAATACTTATGCAATTTGATCCATACACCTTAACAACTTATAATTCATGAATATTCACTTACCCAAGATCTAATTAACTACACAACTAACTTAATAAATATTTTCGAGTCTGATTTACGAGAATGAAGTCCTGAGAATACACTTTCTGACACCCTTGACTATCAGGTCGTTACATTGTGATATCTTGTGGTTGCATATTTATATAGTAGGACGACTGTATAATTTAAATTAAGCATTCATGTATCATATTTTATCTTTAAATGTTCAGATTATAAAAATATCACTGCTTTTTACTCAGCATACGGTTTATTTTCCACACACAAGTTAGGTACTTTTCTTTTGATCATCGACTCAACGCCCAACAACGAACCTAAGCTCAAGTGTGGTTATGTTTATTTTTGTAATGGCCTGTACCTAGGATGTCTTTGGTTGATAGTTTTTTTGTGAATGTGATGAAAATTTGAGTTATAAGGATAATGATGGTCATTGCTTATAAGTATATGTTTTTGTTTGAAGTCATATGTTTGGTATGTTGTTCTGACTCAAGGTTTGATGTGTGTGTACAACTTTAAGCTTGATGTCTTAGGTAGCTATATGTTAGGCTAAATTGAGTGATTTTTGCATGCATGAAACCTTGATTTGGATGATGTTTTGTTGATGTGTTTTGATGATATAAAATGTGGTACCAATGAGGGTTCATTGGTTATGTAACAACCCATTTTTAGTCAAATTAGAATAGTAGTTTCAGGACAACAAATCTGAAGTCAAAATATTTATTTTATTATTATTTTAAGGTCTCTAGTATGAATATATGATTTTGTGAAAGTTTCGTTTAGAAATTTTATCGTCTGACTAGTCAATTTGATAAAAAGGACTAAATCGCGTAAAGTGTAAAAGTAGAGTTCTATTAGCTAAAAGTATCTAATAGCTATGGAATCATAAATTAGAGGTTTTTAAATGGTAATTATACCATTTTAATTGTGAGTGGACAAATATGGGCATGCATTATATGATTTTAATGAATAATAATAATGGTTAAATTGGCAATTTAGTTAATAAAGACATATTAAGTAAAATACAACATGGCTATCATCTTTTAATCTATCATCTTCCACTAGATTTTCAAAGAAAAAAAGCCATTGGAGAGTTTTAGGGTTCAGCCACATACAAGCTCAATTGTAAGTCCATTTTTGTCCCATTTTTAATGATTTCTATGTTTTTGTGATCGTTGCAACTAGTTCTAGCTAGCCCAGGGACTATTTTGTAAAACTGTTAAAGATATTGAAAGTTTCCATTGATGAAAATATGTGTTCTTTGATGTTTGATGATGAAATATGAAATCTTGTTGTTAGATTTACATATATTGTAAAGTGATTTTGAGTAAAAATGTAAAATAGGGATTCATTTGTGAAAATGTGAAAATATGTAGTTAAATGTGTGAAAATTTGTGTAATAGCGACTAAATTGTAAAAGTGGTGAAATTATAGGGGTAAAAGTGTAAATATGCTTAATGTGTGTTTTGGGTTAAATTGAATAGAGAGATTATTAAATAAGTTAATTTTGAATATATTTAGATCAAGAAAAGTGGAATTCAGATCTAGATCGGGGGAAAACTAAAGTTATCGACTAATCGACTTATTCTGTCGTTTTCACATCTGAAGCAAGTTCGTATGTGATAAATTTCATTATAAGTGTATTTTAAATGCTTTGATATTGTATAATTTGTGAATACGAGACTTCGGATAAGTTTGACAATGACTCAATGGTAATTCGGCATTCGAAATCCTGGTTGAACCTTAGGAATAGTTTAGGATACTAGTGACATGTCATTAGGGGATACATTGAGTTGGCTTTAGGCCATGATATTAGCACTTCGAGTGCGAGTTATACCGATTTGGCTTCGGGCCATGAATATCGGTAGATTTGGCTTCGGGCTATGATATTAGTACTTCAGATATAAGTTACCTTGATTTGGCTTCGGGCCATGGTATAGGTACTTAGTGTGCAAGACTCCTGAGTATCCGATTTCTATTTCGAATGGTTCAATCCGTAAATGAATGGTATGGTTGAGAATGAGATTGGTTCAAGATGGTACAGGTATGTGCATAAACCATATCAGTTTTGAATCAAAGAAATGGTGAAGAAAGTATATAGTTTTGTGAATGAGTGATTGAAAGGTTTGTTAGTTAATGTGAATTCATGTATCTATAATCAATTTTTGAATTATATGGTTATGATTATATCGAGTTTATATCATACGATCTTACTAAGCTTTATAGCTTACATCGTTTATTTTTCTATGTTTTACAATGAATTCAAAGCTAGCTCAGATTCGGGGATCGTTGCAGATTTTGTCACACTATCCTACAAACGATTTGGTACCTTTAAGCTTTTTTTTTTAGTATATGGCATGTATAGGGACTTTGGTCATGTTGGTTATGTTTTGGTAATGATTTTGTCCATTTGAATTGGCTTGTAAATGTATATGTCTTGGTTTGTATATAATAGCCATGAGAGTTGCCTAATTTTGAGTTAATTTGCTTGTGAATATGTGTATGTGCATATAGTTTATGATATGCAAATTAGGGCTAGTTTTGGTGATGCTTATTAATAGTTGGTTTTATGGAAGTTGAATGTTGATATTGGTGATGTTATATGTTTGTGAATCAAGGTAAAGAATGTATGTTTTAAGTAGCCATATTGATGATCTAAGTTTATGAGATTTTGGGTACAAATGGATTGGTCTATTTTACAACTTATGTGTATTGAGAAATGTGGTATAGAATATGCATGAATTAGGTTTGAATTGTCTGGTTTAGATGCCTATTTATGCTATGTGATGGTGCAAATTGATGTGTTGTAGGTACATTCAAATTTGGGTGGCAAATTGGCTTGGTAAATAGCCTATTTTTGTCCACCTAGGTAGAGACACGGGCGTGTGTCTCAGCCGTGTGTGACACACGATTATGTTAAACAGCCGTGTGTCCCCTGGTATTGAAATTGAAATCCAATCAGTATGCTCCACATGGCCTCACACACCGGTATGTGACTTGGCCGTGTGGCATAAGTCAGTATACCCTACAGGTTTGGCACAGCCTAGCACACGGCCTAGCACACGGGCATGTATGGCTATTTTTAGGGCACACGGGCTAGTCATACGGGCATGTGTATTGGCAGTGTGACCCAAGTCAGAGAGTTACACGGGGTTGGAAACAGGCTGGGACATGGCCATGTGCTCCCATTTCGAATGTCCACACGGCTTGTGACACGAGCATGTCTGTTGGCCATGTGAGACACACGGTCGGGCCACACGGGCATGTGTCCCCTGTTTTGAGAAAAATTTTCAAGGTTTCGTGAAAGGTTCCAAATTTTTTGATTTAGTCCTGAACCACTCCCAATGTATGTTTAGGGCCTCGTAGGCTCATATTAGGGACAAAATGATTGACTGTGAATGAAATGTATGTGATTTGATTATTTTTATATGAAATGTATGTTTGAATGTATTATAAGTCTGGTAATACTCCGTAACCCTATTCCAACGTTGAATACGGGTGAAAGGTATTACAAGTTAACCACCTAAGATGGTTGTTTTGGCATGTTTTGAGTATGTTTAATCATATTTTGAATAGGTTAATGATTGGTATATGAGTTGCTTAATGCCCAAGAACGTAGGGAATGATAAACTTGAGTTTTAAGGTACATTTTGGTGAACATAGACGTGTGTCACACACGGGTAGTACACACAGTGTGTACCCTGAATATGTGGTATAATTGCATAGTGCAGTGTCACACACGGCTGACACACAGCCAAGGATACGACCGTGTGGCCCAAGTTAGAGAGTTACACGGGTAGAGACACGGGCTGGGACACAGTCATGTGTCTCAAGTCAGTGAGTTACACGGGCAAGGAGACGGGCTGGGACACAGCCATGTGTCCCCATTTTGAAACTCACACGACTTGAAGGTATTCCACACAGCCTAGGGGTATTCCACATGGCTTGGTCACACAGCCATGTGTCCCCTTTTTTTAGGCATTTTGAATTTTCACCCTTAACTTTTAGAATTGTTTCAAATTAGCCCCGTTTAGTTCTAAAATCATTTTTAAGGACTTGTAAACTCATATTTAGGACTGTATGCATAATTTTTACTGTGACTTGAATAAAATAGTTTGAATTTAAGTCATGTTTAATTCAATTGTAATGCTCGTAATCCTAATCCGTGACGGAGACGGGTTAGGGGTGTTACATTCCACCACTGATACGCTGAGTCTTCCAGTAACGATACCACACACTTTAGACATTCTGTATGTGTACAGAACAATTCGTCGAAAACTTTCACTGTATTGGCTTTCTTTGGATCATCTTCGGCTATACCACCAAACTCTTAAACCCCATATTTTCAAATTTTATCAACTAGAGGCTTGGTTGCACGTATTTGTTCCAAACCCTAAGGAACTACGGAGATAGGTTGGGGTACAGGAGGGGGTGGAAGTCGTTGAGCCAATAAGTTCATCTCATGAACTTTGTAAACCATTCAGACATCACCTGGAGGAAGGCTTCTTTATTTTCTCAACCCCGGCCCTCAGTCACGAGCCTACTACCACCAAAAGTTGCTTCGTGTACAGAGGCTTGCGCGTTACTCTCAACCTTATTAGAATCAGCTCAGCTGGATGAAATCTTATCTATATGAAAATACAGTTCAATTAGAGTCAAGAGTTATCACACTATCACTGGTTATATAATGGCATATATTTCTAGACTCCATACATGCTATGTTCAGTCTGAGAACTGATCAAATCATAGCTCTGATACCACTAAATACAAAACACTTAACCCATCTTCGTCACCGAATTAGGGTTATAGAGCATTACTCTACAATCAAAAACATTTAAACATTGTATCATTCAATAATTAACTATATCAGAAACCATTCATATACATGCATATTGTCCCTAAATCGAGCCTTTGAGACCCTAAAAATATTTTAAAACAAATCGGAACCAATTTGAAACAGTTTGGAAAGTTTAGGAAAAAGATACAAAACATAAAATAGGGGTCACACAGCTGAGACACATGCCCATGTCTCAGGCCTGTAACTTTTGAAATAGGGACACACAGTTGTGTCCCAGCCCGTGTCCCCTCCCGTGTAACTCTCTGAGTAGGGTCACATGACTGTGTCACATACCCATGTGCCAGGCCGTGTAACTCTCTGAGTTTCCCCACACGCCCGTGTGCCAGGCCGTGTGTTAGGCCATGTAACTCACTGACTGTGCCCTAAAGAAATCATCAAATAACACATGGTCGTGTCGCCAGGCCGTGGGCTTCACACAGCTGAGTCACATGTATGTATGAAATACATTGAAATGATGAGCTACATGAAAAACATGTTATGTTATGATGGATGGTAAATCCAATTGAACTATGCTCAAGTATAATGGTTATCCATGTTAAATTCTTATGAATTATGTTCAAGCATGCTAACATGTTTGTGTCGGTGCTTAGGCTTATGTCAGGCTAAAGGTTAGATTATGACATGTTAAGTTTTAATATTATGAAATGAAATGGTAAGTTGTGTTTTATGTTATACAAACTTACTAAGCATTATATGCTTACATAGTCTCCTTTACCATGTTTTATAGATAATCGAAAGCTCGTTTAGTTTGGAAGCTCGTTGGAAACCTATTACACTATCCAGCAACTATATCGGTAGATTTTGATGTTTTGAGTCATGGTTATAATGGCATGTATAGGTGAATTATGTTTGATGATCTAGTTGTTATGTTTGGCATGTAAATATGTGGTTACATGGCTGATGACATTTTAGGATTTTGGTGCTTTGGTGGCTAATGTTGAAATGGTTAAGTGATAACATGTTTTGAATGACCAAATTGGTATGTTTAGATGTGTTTGGCATATGGTTAATTGTGCTATGGCTTGGCATGAAAATAGGTAGTTATGTGTGGTTGATTTATGCCAAATGCATTTATGTTTTCGTTGATTTGATGATTTGTGATTGAGGTGCCTTTTGGCATATTGGTAAGCTCGTATCAACATAAACACAACTTACTATTTTCATAATACATATCATATTTTAAAATACAATTCAACACCAATGCGACATGCTTAGAAATGCCTAGTCAAAATCATCAACTCACATGTTAGTAAGTTTTTCCATGACATAATGAAATTAACCATATGTATAACATCATGTAGTTCATATTTCCATTCAATAAGTCATGATTCAATCCAATTGCATATTTACCTTTTCGTTCCCTTTTTATGCCCGTTGAACTATCTAGAATTTCATTGGATACTCGGGAAAGCTCACACGAAGTGTGCCTTTACATAATGCCGTAACCTTTCCTTTACATCATTATTCACATGAGCTGTGAAATGGGCATACTCACATGAGTTGTGGGTCGGAATGTAAGCTACACGATGCTACTCACATGAGCTGTGGATAACCCGCAATAAATGTAGGACCTCAGCCATCGGTAAGACATTTAAGATCAGCACTTAAAACATGAAATCCCTAATGACATGTCATTTGTATCCTAAGAATTCCTAAGGTTCAATTGGGACCCGATATCCATCAATTCATCATAGCATTGATATGTTTATATATATATCAATCCATTTACATTAAAAATAATCTAATAACATTCAATTTAAATAACATAAACACAATAAACTTTCATACGAACTTACCTCAACGACTAGAGGCGTAGTAATTGCGTCGAACTAATCCAAAGCTTTCGCCTTTCCTCGATTTAGGTCCAGTTGAGGTTTATCTTGATCTAAATAGATAATTATATTCAATTAAGTTCTTCAATTAACCTCAAACATTCAATTCAATCCATAATTCATATTTATGTAAAATTACCAATTTGCCCCTAATATTTTAACTTTTCACAATTTAGTCCCTAAGCTCATAAATTGAAATCTAACTATTTTAATCCTCTATTCAAGTTAGTCGAATATCTTAGGGATTTATACTAACCCGTTTAAACCATCATTTCATAAATTTAATATGAAAGTTTACTATTTTCACAAATAAATCCTTAAATGCAATTTTATCAAAAATCACTTTACAAAACTTGTTTATTTTTTAACTAAGATTCATAATCTATAATTTAACATCAAAACCTACTCAAAAACATCCATGGCATAACCCTTAACCTTTAATGCTTTTACAAATTAACCCCCGACCTAGCTAGATTAAGTTAAAATGATCTCAAAAACATAAAAATCATTAAAAACGGGGCTCAGAGTCACTTACATGCTCCCAAAATAAGCTTTACTGAACCTAGTCCTATCCTTCAATGGTGAATTTTAGTTGTGTAATATGAAAATGAAGAAGATGAATGCATTTTTCTTAAGTTATTTTAGCTTTATTTACTCATTTACATTTTTTCCCTATAAAAATTATCAAAATTTTAATAAAACCTAATCCATAATAATTCATTAATGCTCTAAATGGTCCATTTACCATTCAAGTCGTTTGATTTAAGGTTTTATAGCCATTTGACCCTTTTAACAAATAGAACTCAACTTTTTCACCTTTTACAATTTAGTTCTTTTATAGACAATATTAAAGAAAAAATAGCCACGAATTTCTTAATATTTATCCTTCGTATGTAAACGCATCTCCCGATACAAATAAGCCAGTATTGTCGATCCCCAATTAAATCCGCTCATAGCATGTAAGTCATGGAGTAAAAATAGGTAATGCTAGTTCACTCAATTGCTAAATTTATCTGGTATCGAAGTTGTTCCAATAAGCTTCATAATAAGTGTTTGGTTGGCATACTGGACATCTAGATCTAATGACTCCTCCAGTAATACTTTGGGAAATCCATCAAACCAAGTATGTAAGACGAAAGTTCCAAGCTTTTTTGAATCTAGAGGAGTTGCTCCAAGCAAACTACCACAAACTAAATCCATAGTCATGCTCATCTCCTTTGATATTGTAAAACCATCAATGGGTACACCAGGTATGAGTGTGACGTCTTGAAGCATGACGATGCACTCCCTACATTGTAGGTGGAAAGTATGGGTTTCAGGTTGCCATCGTTCCACCAATGTAGTGATCAACTCTGGGTATATTTGAAAGGTCCTGATTATTGATACATTTTCGAATTTCGTGACATACAAATATCCTTGAATTCTATCATCTATAGGACCCAAACCGAGTAGTAAGTGGCTCCTACTGTAGGAGATGCGTTCAACATCCTGTTTATTTATTTACTCAATCAATTTAATGAAAATTTTAATTTGTTTTTATAGTTTTATAACTATTAAACAAAAGTTACCACGATTTATCATTATAAATGTGAGGCAATTGCGTCAACGATGATGACTGTGATGATGCCATATGATAATCCTATTCCACATTAACAATAAATTTTAACAAAACCCTATAAAACAACTATATAATAATTCTAAAATAAATAGAAAATTATTAACAATATTTACTTAAATAAATCTAAACAATTAATTAAATTGTCAATTCTTGTTTTCACATAAATTTAAACATTATGATATCACCAATAATTACTTAAAATTACTCTTGTCCCTAAATTCATATTTACTATGTTTATATAACAATAATTATTTCATATGAACAAATAGTAACATAATTAGTATATCATTTAGTAATTAATACATACATCCAATTATTACATTTATCACTAACATATAATTTATTCATGTACTCAACTAACCATGTACATATAATCTAATAAAAATAAATATTAAATTTAAAATAAAATTCTACCAGTTGGGGAGGAACTTACCTTAACAATTTATTTAGGAGAGGGACCTAGAAATTAAAAATATAAAAATATATATGTTAATAAATATGTTTACAAACATAATAATTAAAATTATAAAAAAATCATAATTAAAATAACTTGATACTTTTTTTATAATAAAAGAAAAAGGGTTTTTTTCCTGTGGTTTAAGGTTTTATATGTGGGAAACGGGGAGTGGTTTAGGCTTGCATATGTGAAAAGCCGTTTAGGGCTTTTTTTCAAATTTTTTAATGGCCGGAGTGTTTGAGAGAGGGAATTGGGGGAATTTTGGAGTTTGGAGTTTGGAGTGATGTGGGTTAATATGGGAGAGGAAGTTGGGTAGGGAAGGGGTATATATAAGGTGTGTGGGGTGGGATTTAATGGGACGGGCGGCTGTTCGTGTTAAATGCGGGGATGCTTAAGGCGCGCTATAATTTTTGGCGCAAATCGTAATGTCCACCGGCAATGTCATTACTTTTATCTCTAGTTAGACAATTAATCATTGAATTTATTCCAAATAAAATTGTTTATAGGTTGGGCAATTGTCCCGAATTCATTAAAAGATAAAAAATTAATTTTTTTAATATTATTTTTATTATTTTTTTCTGTATTTTTTTATTATTTTGTTATTATTGTTTGGATATTATATAAAACTTATTTTATTGTTAATTTTGTCATTATTTTAAAGACATTTGTTAATTTTGTTATTATTTTATAAGTATTTGCTTGTTAAGTTGCATTTATCTTAGTGTTATTTAAGTATACATATTTTTTAAAATTTATTTTCAATTTGTTGGAAAATATTTATTTTGATGTTTTTAGTATTTTTGATGTATTATATATATTTTAAAATTATATAAAAATTAATTTAAAAACTAATATGAGCGGGCTAAGTTGGGCCCGGGTTTTAACATTTTTATCCGAGTCAAACTTAGGCAAAATTTTAGGCTCATTTTTTGGGCCGAATTAGGCTGGAGTGTAGCAAACTAACATAAATTTTTAGTTAAGCCCGGCCTGACCCATGCACACCTCTAATCCCAAATAGTCATTAGGATGAGTGATTTTGGCGGTGTCCTAGTCAAATTCCATAGTATTTTTATAGAAAAAAACCAATATTATTTAGATAATTAATTAAAATTTTTCATACTATTCTAGTAAAAGTGCCCATTAAATTAAAAAAATTTATTTAATAACTATATTTATTAAAATTTTATGTAAATAAAATATAACACGTTTAAATAATTAAAATAAAAATTATCACTATAATGTATATTTATCTAAGCTTAAATTAAATAAATTTAAACAAAATTTTATATAATAAAATTTAGAATGCATTTAATCCAGACTGGTTCAAAATTAGATTGTTTATCCAAAATTTGAGCGTTTAATGCCAGGCTTAGCCTACATAAATTTTCGAACCCCACTCAGCCTGAATATAAATAAACATCTATTGTTTTATTTAGAATGTAAGAATTATAAGCAGTATTCTATATTTAATATTAAATCTGATACGATCACGCTTTCCCATAAGTCAAGTCCGAGCTGAGATCCGATGGTGCTACCTCAAGGATCGATCACAAGGGCTCGTGCAAAATAATTTAAAGAAGCTGTTATAGCTTTAGTTCAGCAAATGTGGGATGATGTCAATGCTAGACCTACCGTACTAGCTGGTGGCAACTTTAGGAATCCATGCCGAACTCTTCTACAAGTTCATTTCAGCTCACCGAGTTCACTTCCAGTTCAAGTTAGCTCCCATGTAGCTCAACACCAGTTTATTAGCTCGGATTCAGCTCATCCCAGTTCCACAGCTCGGGACCAGCTCATTATCAGTTCACGAGTCTAAGCTCAGCTCGGGTTTAGCTCATGAATTAAACATCAGCTCGTGGAGTTCACTTTGACTTCATTTGACTATTATTGACTTTTTATTTAATAAGTTAAATAATTAGTTAATTAATATCCCACATATTAAATTTAGTTCACATTAGTTTTATTAAATATGTCTTAAAAGTGTTTATTGATGATAATTAAATTTGTCATAACCGAATTTAATGTTGATATTTTTGTTCACATTAGCTTGAATTAATTCTGTTCACATTTCTTGTAGGAACACAATGGACTTGAATCTCCTAGGTGCATGTTCAGCTAAGTGCATGTATGACCACATTCAATGTTTTCAAGGTTCATGAATGTTTCCATTCATGTATGGTGTGCTATCTCTTCATTTTTCAAGGTGACCATTCGGCCAAAGGACACCCTCACATGCATGAAGATAGCTTGGCTGATTAGCTTCCCCATGAATATCCTTAATTCGTTTCACATCTATGTTCACATGGCAAGACTTTTCAGCTCATCTTGTTCACACTAGAAGACTCTTCAACATTCGGTTTTCACACATATGTTGGCCCTTAGAGTATCCACAATTAATTCATAATTTTTCGCCAAACATTGCTTCATTTAACAAGGTTGGCCAAACCTTACAAGTGACCATTGGACATCATGCATTCATTTTGTTTTTCTTAAGCATAAAGGTGCATTCATCCACCATTCTCATAGCCGAATCTAGTCATGTACATTAAGAGTTAATGTTTCTAGAATTTTCTTTTAATTAAATTGTAGTATGAAAGGCCAATCGGCTATCTAGACTTTAGGCCTATAAATACTTGTTCATTTTCGATGTAAAGGGACTTTTGAAACTTTGTTAATGTTATACTGCTGAAATTATGAGGCAAACTTTTCTTATATTTCGTTCAAAGATTCGATTGGTGTTCCTAGTGTTCTAGTTGTGTCAACCATGTTCTTTGTCGAACCTGAACTTATCACTATCCGTAGTGTGGCGTTCAACATACCGAGGTTCCTATCTTGTTAGATAGTGGGTCGAGGTTCCCTTTTCCAAACCTAAACCGAACAAAAATAAAGCGCATATAAATAACGAGTCGATACCAAATCGGTATTGGTTCTTGTTTGCATTCTTTGATCGATCCCATTTCTTTCTTAACCCAAACATACCAAAAATCGACCATGTCGTGCCATTACATCTAAACCATTTCTTTCAGACACCTTTCTTCTCAACCCCGACTTCTGTTTTTAAAATTTCTAAACTAAGTTAACGTTACTTCTCGTAGACGATCGGGCATTTCACATACGACTCGACTCACCTTGAGGCGGATCGTATTATTTGGTATCAGAGCTACCTTAAAATGAGAAGCTTAGACGTTCGAAGCGGAGCATTCCCGAGGTAGGTTTTAAAAAAAATTGTATTTTCGTTTTATCTTTGTAAAAGTGCTAAATTGAAGTTGTAGAAAAAAAAAAGAAGTACGAAATTATTTTAAAATAAAGGAACGAAATTAAAAAAGAGGAACGAAATTAAAAAAAAAACAAACAAAAAGTGTGTGATCAAGTTTGTTCTTGTTCATATTTTGCTCCGATCATCTCGTTTTCTCTTCCATCAAACTTCATACCCCCCCCAAAAAATGCCACACTATACCCAAAGAAAATCTTCTTTTAGCCTACCCTAAACCGAATACGTCAATCTCTTGTAACCCCTTTCGAACCGACCACCTAGACCAAGGACTAAGCCTTAACGAATCTGCTTACGAAATTACGAGAAAAGTTAAGAGAGGTAAAAGGCAAGAGAGCGTGAGCGCATTCGAGGGGAGGTAAAAGCTGAACTAAGAGTGTAAACACGAGTGTGAGTGTCATCAAACTTCTTTCTTTTTGAGCGGATCGAGAGGATTTGTTTGTGAGGCTATTTTAAACTAATAGATGTCCCAAAATAGTGGACAAAACATGGAAGAACAACAAGGGCGACAACTAATCAGAAACGTTCCAGATTTGCAAATGCAAGCCCTTTTGCACGAGATGGAACGATTACTTGACCGAAAGCTTAATCCTCTTGAAGATCGACTCTACCAAGTAGAGGCCCAAAAACAACGCGATGAATATGTTGAAGTTGCTAGGCAAAGACGTGAAAGGCCCAATCAACGACAAAGACAACCAAGGGCTCAAGACGATGATGTTAACGATCATAGTGAAAATGAAAGCGATCACGGGTCTAACATAAGCCTAGAAAGGAGACGTTCTCGAAACCGCGGACAAGTAGATCGAAGGTGGGAAGATGATGACTTGAAGAATATCAAACTCTCCATTCCTCCTTTCCAAGAAAAATCTGATCCCGAGGCGTACCTTAAGTGGGAGAAGAAAATCGAACTAGTGTTCGATTATCATAACTACTCTGAAAATAAGAAAGTTAAACTCGCCGCAATTGAGTTTTCAGATTACGCAATGATATGGTGGGATCAGTTGACCACTAGTTGAAGGCGTAACAAAGAGCACCCCATTTCCACTTGGACCGAAATGAAGGCGGTTATGCGACGACGATTCATTCCATCCTACTATCATGGGAGTTGCATCAAAAGCTCCAAAATCTCATCCAAGGGACGAAGAGTGTGGAAGATTATTATAAAGAAATAGAAGTGGCTATGATCCGTGCCAATATACAAGAAGATCGAGAAGCCACAATGGCTCACTTTCTAGCGGCACTTAATCGAGAGATTGCAAATGCCGTAGAACTGCAACATTACATTAAGGTTGTGAACATGGTCCACATGGCTATCAAAGTGGAAAAGCAGATGAAGCGAAAAGGTACCACCCGAGCCTATCCTAATACCAATCCTTCTAAATGGGGCCAAAGCACAAGCAAGGGTTTTCCAAAAAATCGAACGAAGGATTCTTCAGTAATATCTAAGGCGAATAAGCCTATTGCCGAGTCAAGTAAAGGTAAGGCTCCTGAAAGTTCCACCGCCCTTTCAAGGGACATAAAGTGCTTCAAGTGTCTTGGTCGTAGACATATAGCGAGTCAGTGCCCGAATAGACGTACCATGGTGATAAGGGCCGACGGCGAGATTGAAACGGAGGACGAGGAAGAGAACGAGACTGAATCGACTTTCGAAGTCGAGGACTTAGAACAACCCGTTGAAGGCGAGTTACTCGTCATCAAGTGAAGCCTAAGTCTCCAAAGTGTGGAAAACGAACAACAACGCGAGAACATTTTTCATTCGAGATGTCAAGTGCAAGAGAAAGTGTGTAGCATCATAATCGATGGAGGGAGTTGCACAAACGTGGCAAGCACCATCATGGTAGAAAAGTTGGGGCTGTCAACCACCAAGCACCCGAATCTATACAAGCTTCAGTGGCTTAACGATGGCGGGGAACTCAAAGTGACAAAACAAGCCCTAGTGTCCTTTAGCATCGGGAAATATTCCAATGAAGTATTATGCGATGCATCGGGCACTTACTTCTAGGACGACCATGGCAGTTCGACCGACAAGTGATGCATGACGGATACACTAATAGATACTCCTTCAAACATCTTGGCAAGAACGTGACACTTGCACCCCTCACTCCGAAGCAAGTGTACGAGGATCAACAAAAACTTAAACTTTCAGTGGAACAAGCGAGAGAAAAAGAAAAGAGTGCAAAAGAAAAATTAAGAAAAAAGAGAGAGAAAAGGCTAAAATGTGAGAGAAAATGAAAAGAAACAAAACAAGTAAAAGTGGAGAGGAAAAAGAAAGTGGAAAAATGAGTGTGTTTGCGAGGGTTAGTGATATCCGGCGAGCAATGTTTTTGAGACAGCCTATGTATGTATTTATGTAAAAAAAGGCTTTGTTGAATGCTAACGAATTACCTGAAAACTTGCCTGCTTCTGTATTGACTTTGATTCAGGAATTTGAAGACATATTTTCGGACGAAATACCAAGTGGGCTGCCTCCTATCCGAGGCATCGAACATCAAATAGATTTAGTACAATGAGTTGCATTACCCAACCGTCCTGCTTACCGGAGTAATCCAGAAGAAACGAAGGAATTGCAAAAGCAAATTACTAAACTCCTGGACAAAGGATAGATTCGAGAGAGCCTAAGTCCCTGTGCGGTACCGGTGCTGCTTGTACCCAAGAAAGATAGGTCGTGGCGGATGTGTGTGGATTGTCGCGCCATCAACAAAATCACTATCAAGTATCGACACCCAATACCTTGTCTTGACGACATGCTTGAAAAATTAAGTGGTGCCCGAATTTTCACGAAAATCGATCTTAAAAGTGGCTATCATCAAATAAGAATGCGAGAAGGCGATGAATGGAAAATGGCCTTCAAAACGAAATTGGGTTTGTACGAATGGTTGGTAATGCCATTCGGCCTTACAAATGCTCTCAGTACTTTTATGAGATTGATGAACCATGTATGACGTGCATTTATTGGTAAATTTTGTGTTGCATACTTTGACGATATCTTGGTCTACAGCAAAACTTTAGAGGAGCACGTACCACATTTACGTGCGGTGTTGGAAACTTTACGAAAAGAGGTATTGTACGCTAATCTCAAAAAATGTTCATTTTGCACTGATGAAGTTGTGTTTTTAGGATATGTTGTGAGTGCCAACGGTTTGGAGGTGGATCAAGAAAAAGTTCGAGCGATTCAGGAATGGCCGCGTCCGACGAACATTAGCCAAGTTCGAAGCTTCCATGGATTGGCTAGCTTCTACCGTCGATTTGTGCCCAACTTCAGTACCATTGCAGCACCCTTAACAAGCGTAATTAAGAAAAACTCTGCATTTCACTGGTCTGAAGATCAAGAACGTTCATTTAATTTGATTAAAGAATGTCTTGTGAAAGCTCCTTTATTGTCCCTTCCCGATTTTACTAAAACATTTGAAATTGAGTGTGACGCCTCAGGTGTAGGAATCGGAGCTGTGTTGACCCAAGACAGAAGACCGGTGGCGTACTTCAGCGAGAAACTAAGTCGCGCTTCCCTCAATTATCCGGTATACGACAAAGAGATGTATGCCTTGATTCGATCACTTGAAACTTGGCAGCACTATCTAAGACCGAAGGAGTTCGTGATTCACTCCGATCATGAAGCACTTAAGTTTATTAAAGGTCGGCATAAACTCAACAAATGACATGCGAAATGGGTCGAGTATTTAGAATCATTTTCCTACGTCATCAAATACAAGAACGGTAAAGAAAATGTAGTGGCTGGTGCCTTGTCACGGAGGTATACCTTATTGACTACTCTTGATTCTAAGTTACTTGGTTTTTACCATATGAAAGAGTTGTATGTTAATGATGAAGATTTTGGAACTATATATGCTGCTTGTGAAAATGGTTCTTTTGAGAAATTTGTCAGGCACGAAGGGTTTCTTTTTAAAGAAAATAGGTTGTGTATACCAAAAGGCTCCATTCGAGAGTTACTTGTGTTGGAGGCGCATAGTGGTGGCCTGATGGGACACTTTGGAATAAGTAAGACATTGTCGACCCTCCATGAACATTTTACTAGCCGCGAATGTGGAGAGACGTGGAGCAGATCTGTGAACGCTGCCTAATTTGTAAACGAGCTAAGTCGAAGGTCTAACCTCATGGACTTTACACACCACTTCCCATTCCCGACACCCGTGGACCGATGTTTCTATGGATTTTATTCTTGGATTGCCGAAAACTAAGACAGGGAAAGGCTCAATCTTTGTTGTAGTCGATAGATTCTCTAAAATGTCACATTTTATTTCTTGTGCTAAAACTGATGACGCTGTGCATATTGCTAATTTGTTTTTTAGGGAAATTGTACGATTGCATGGATTACCAAGAACGATCGTTTCCAATCAATATACAAAGTTCTTGAGTCATTTTTGGCGGACATTATGGGGAAAACTTGGGACGAAATTATTGTTTTCAACCACTTGTCATCCCCAAACGGATGGCCAAACCGAGGTGGTAAACTGAGTTTTGTCAACTTTGTTGCGAGCGTTGGTACGAAAGAACCTCAAGACGTGGGAAGAATGCTTACCCCACATCGAGTTCGCTTATAACCGCTCTGTTCACTCGGCAACCAAATTTTCTCCTTTTGAGACTGTTTATGGATTTAATCCTCTTACTCCTCTTGATTTATTACCTTTTCCTATTGATCAATTTATTCATACAGATGCAAGGAAAAAGGCTGAATTTGTCAAGGAACTACATAGGAAAGTTCGAGAGAATATTGAATCTCGAACCGAGCAATACATCCAACGAGCCAACAAAGGACGACAAAGAGTTGTATTTGAACCCGGAGACTGGGTCTGGGTCCACATGCGAAAAGAGAGGTTTCCGGCTCAACGAAGATCAAAATTGATGCCGCGACAAGACGGTCCCTTTCAAGTCATAGAGTGAATCAATGAAAATTCGTATAAGCTTGACTTGCCGGGTGAGTACAATGTTAGTGCTAGTTTTAATGTCTCTGACCTGACTCCTTTCGATGTAGATACTGACTTGAGGACAAGTAAATTTCAAGAGGGGAAGGATGATACGATCACGCTTTCCCATAAGTTAAGTCCGAGCCAAGATCCGATGGTGCTACCTCAAGGATCGATCACAAGGGCTCGTGCAAAACAATTTAAAGAAGTTGTTATAGCTTTAGTTCAGCAAATGTGGGATGATGTCAATGCTAGACCTACCGAACTAGCTGGTGGCAACTTTAAGAATCCATGCCGAACTCTTCTACAAGTTCATTTCAGCTCACTGAGTTCACCTCCAGTTCAAGTTAGCTCCCATGCAGCTCAACACCAGTTTATTAGCTCGGATTCAGCTCATCCCAGTTCCACAGCTCGGGACCAGCTCATTATCAGTTCACCAGTCTAAGCCCAGCTCGGGTTTAGCTCATGAATTAAACATCAGCTCGTGGAGTTCACTTTGACTTTATTTGACTATTATTGACTTTTTATTTAATAAGTTCAATAATTAGTTAATTAATATCCCACATATTAAATTTAGTTCACATTAGTTTTATTAAATATGTCTTAAAAGTGTTTATTGATGATAATTAAATTTGTCATAACCGAATTTAATGTTGATATTTTGTTCACATTAGCTTGAATTAATTCTGTTCACATTTCTTGTAGGAACACAATGGACTTGAATCTCCTAGGTGCATGTTCGGCTAAGTGCATGTATGATCACATTCAATGTTTTCAAGGTTCATGAATGTTTCCATTCATGTATGGTGTGCTATCTCTTCATTTTTCAAGGTGACCATTCGGCCAAAGGACACCCTCACATGCATGAAGATAGCTTGGCCGATTAGCTTCCCCATGAATATCCTTAATTCGTTTCACATCTATGTTCACATGGCAAGACTTTTCGGCTCATCTTTTTCACACTAGAAGACTCTTCAACATTCGTTTTTCACACATATGTTGGCCCTTGGAGTATCCACAATTAATTCATAATTTTTGGCCAAACATTGCTTCATTTAACAAGGTTGGCCAAACCTTACAAGTGACCATTGGACATCATGCACTCATTTTGTTTTTCTTAAGCATGAAGGTGCATTCATCCACCATTCCCATAGCCAAATCTAGTCATGCACATTAAGAGTTAATGTTTCTAGAATTTTCTTTTAATTAAATTGTAGTATGAAAGGCCAATCGGCTACCTAGACTTTAGGCCTATAAATACTTGTTCATTTTCGATGTAAAGGGACTTTTGAAACTTTGTTAATGTTATGCTGCCGAAATTATGAGGCAAACTTTTCTTATATTTCGTTCAAAGATTCGATTGGCGTTCCTAGCGTTCTAGTTGTGTCAACCGTGTTCTTTGTCGAACCTGAACTTATCACTATCCGTAGTGTGGCGTTCAACATACCGAGGTTCCTATCTTGTTGGATAGTGGGTCGAGGTTCCCTTTTCCAAACCTAAACCGAACAAAAATAAAGCGCATATAAATAACGAGTCGATACCAAATCGGTATTGGTTCTTGTTTGCATTCTTTGATCGATCCCATTTCTTTCTTAACCCAAACATACCAAAAATCGACCATGTCGTGCCATTACATCTAAACCATTTCTTTCAGACACCTTTCTTCTCAACCCCGACTTCTGTTTTTAAAAATTTCTAAACTAAGTTAACGTTACTTCTCGTAGACGATCGGGCATTTCACATACGACTCGACTCACCTCGAGACGGATCGTATCAAAATCTTACAGTCAAATATTACACACGGGATGGGAATAGAAAGAAATAAACATTTAGCGAAACGGGGTTTATCCACCTCGCTTTCTCTCAAGTGGCTGACATTACATCAGTTCAATGTCCTCACTCCATTATTGTAACTTGGAAATCCGAGCTTTGCCAAGACTAATACGACAGCTGAAGTTTCAGTCACCAAATCTGCATATTGAAAATCTTGTTCAAAAAGTTGAGGCTACATCTATTATTTTGATGCTCTCTAATAAATCCATTACAAATTAACTTATGGCTAGAACCTTTGATAACTGGTTGCAGGATTTTACTTGAGCCATTCTATAACATTATACTTTTGCATATTTACAGCGAAAGCCACGGTTGGCATAAGCATTGTGAGTAGTACAGAATGAAATATCAAAAAAATTTATGAATAATTTTAAATATTATATAAAAACTATCTTCTAAATTTCTTAGGAATGTTTCAAATGACTTTGTTGTCTATCATGCCACACCAAACTTTATGGCGATGCCTGTAGTACCTGATAAAGCAAACTTTCCTATTTTCAAACCTATTATTTAGTTTATGAATGAATGCACTTTATTTGACAAAAAATAAGAATTTAAAAGAACGATATTCTCTTAAACTAATGAAATCGATCTTAACCTTAGTTAATGGTATATAAAACTTAAATTTCTTTTAATTACTTCCTTTGGATAAAAAAGTTTTAGAAAAAATTGAAAATTTTGCTTGACACAAAATATAAAATTAATTAATTACAAAGATTAAATATGAGTTATTTGAATTGATTTTGTTTAAAATAATTTTAAAACATAAAATAAATTTTAAAATTTAAGAGAATAATTTAATTAATTTTAATATTATAATAACAAATTGATTAACACTATCTAATAAAAAATTTTCAATAATTTACTTAATTAATTTTCATACTTTGAAATTTAGAATTTCAATATTAAAAAGAAAAATAAAATTTTAAAACCTCCAACAAGAGAATAAACAAGTGCAATTTAACAATTTACAATGCATCATTTTAATTTCTACCTTTCACTTTAATCTTTAGTGTTTTTTACCCAAATTAATATTTTTTTTAAAAATGGATGACCAAAATGAAAATGTCATAAAGTTGAGTGACTAACTAGACTAATTTACCCAACAAAAAGTTACTAATAATTCCATGCAAAGCACTGAGTTTAATTATTATATGCTGGATATTATCCAGATTCCTTTCCATTCATTTATTATATTCAGAGGCCTGTTAAGGAATTTTTTCATAGATGCATATAAATCCTAATAAAAATAAAGAAATAAAACCAACTATTACGACTTCAGCTCCCTCCTCCAACAGTATCCATCCTCTCATAAAGGGAGAAGTGCCAAGTAAATAACTGTAAACCTTTCCTCAACCTTAGCAGGCTGCAGATAACAGAAGATTGAAAATTCAAATGTCAAATTAGATTATTTCCTGTAATAATGGATAATTAAATGCAGAACTACTATCAGTTTTGAATATCTAATATTTCATCCTAATAATTTCACTATCATTTCAGTGAATTGGGTCTCTCCTTTTTCTTTTAAGTTGTGTTTGTTTAACATTTTCCAATATTTGTTTAGCTGAAAATAATTTCCCACTGTAACACCTTTTACAAAACACGGGAAAAAAATATTTCTTTTAAGAAAATGTTTTACAGATTTTATTTTGGTAGGAAGTTTTCCAAAGTTTTTCCCTTTACCACTAAACTTAACTTGAAGCCTCTTCCCCTTCCCCCTTCCCCCATCCTTGTCACTCTAATCTACTCATTGCCGTCAGCCAGCAACGATTTCACAAATACAAAGTACCAAAACAAAAGAGTGAAGAAAGAGACTAAACAACCCCTCTTCTCAGACTCTGTCTCCGACCTTGCAATAGCTGAACAATCACCACTAACCCCCTTCCCAGAATGTTGTGTCGAGCATCAATGCTATTGGCCCGTCGACCCATTTTGGTAGCAAGGGCTCAACCCTTCTCCACTGATCTGCCAGTGGCTCCCTCTGTGGATGCCACATTCAAGGAGGCGTGGACTAAAGTGATCCCCAATATAAACCCTCCTAAAACTCCTCTCTTTTATACAACCTCGTCCTCCCACTCTTTTCTCCATCCCTTCCAAACTCACTATTAATTTCGTCCTTCCTTAGGCTTCTGAGTTGACTGCCAAAGAGGTAACATTTGGGTTTTTTTTTTTTAAATTCTATTTGGGATATTTCTGATTTGTCTTCAATTTTGTTTTCTAGGATTAGGATTGTGGAAATGAATATTTTCATGCTATTCTCCGGTACATGGCAAAATGTCAAAATATTTATTTTTGCTAAAATTATGTTAGTTGTTTTTTTCGATAGAATGCAATGCCAATTACTTTTATTTTGTCTTATCTGTTTGTAATGGTGATGATCTGAATGGGTCTCTAATTGTATGGTGTTATTGTTCATTTCAAACGTTTGCCCTATACAACTCTTATTGGTGAATTTATCCAATAATGATACCATTCAATGCAATCTTTAAATTGGGTTACAAATTTTAAAACAAAATTAAATTCCCTAAAAGACAAGACAACCAA
The DNA here is from genome assembly GCF_007990345.1 of Gossypium hirsutum. NCBI lineage: Eukaryota > Viridiplantae > Streptophyta > Magnoliopsida > Malvales > Malvaceae > Gossypium > Gossypium hirsutum. The sequence goes on from NC_053424.1 coordinate 95,562,629, forward strand.
TTGTGGTATTGCACTGCAATTTAGAGTATATTCGTATTACCTTTGCTGATTTTCATATTCAGAAGCTAATTATAGGATATCTGTTAGCTACAGCTCTTTTATCCCAAAAGAAATGTCTGTTTTCATATTTGTTGTCTACTTCTTGTCAATGCCAATTCTGCTACTCCTTTTAAATGAAAAAGTTAATGGCCATATTAGGCTTATTTGATTGTGAGGTCGTTGGGAATGCACTTAAAAATATAGTGACACTGATAACTAGTGTCCTTAAAATCCTTGAGTAGACAAATAAAAAGTGAGGGTTGTATTTTTATTAACATTTGCTATCCTACTTTACTTCATGCACTTCCACGCCTTGCTGTCATGATATTTCTAAGCATTCACTCGAATACTTAGAGCATTTATTTTAGAAAATTGGATTTGCTTATATAAAACTCATCTGTTCGAATTTTAATTCCACAGTATTCCTTATTATGCTATATATATTTTTATTTAATTTTCAAAAGCATTTACCTTGCTCTGAATTTTGGACATTGAATGGAACCTCATAATTTTGCACAAAGATAATTAATTTTAGCTCATGGGCATAGATTAGTAATGAAGGAAAAGATGTAATTCTAAAGGATTGCACCTAACTACCAAAACTACTATCTATCTATCACTTATATTTGTTCCTTGATGGATGATAATAATACTGATACTTGATCAAGTTTGCTAATCCTTGCTATGATTTGATTCCACTATTCAAATATTTTTCTTCCATTATGTCTTTATTTCTTTTAATAGGTTCCAACACCAAAGGCCATTAAGAAATCTCCTATTATTCTCAAAATGTAATTCTTCCTTTTAAATGGGTCACTCAAGTGACAAAGTTAACTACTGATTTTTTTTTTTTTATTTTTGCATAAATACCACTTTTTATTTATAAGGGGAAAGAGGTAAGAGATTAATTCAAAGATCAAACTTGAGACTAATGTCAACTGAAGACTCTGTTTATTTATGTTCTACTCTTTTTGTTTTGGTATGGGTTTCCCTATGAAAATTTAAATAAAAATGCAACTTTTCATGGTGCCTTTGCCAAGCAAGAAAAACGTAGTGTATGAAGAAGAATAATAGATAATATAATCTTTTATGAATTAGCTCAGTTATTATCAGCTTGTTGTGTTACTAGGAATATGTTACTCCATTGGTAATTAATAATTTACTAGGATAAAATATTTAAAAGTGGAGATGTTTTGATTTGTAGAGTTTAGTTACTGCAGATGTTACAAATATGATACTGTGATTCCAAGATTTTGAGTATTGTTGTATGAAAAATGAATATTTATAAATAAATCATTGCAATATATATAAAAATACTGTAAAATATAAATTTAATAGATATAAAATAAGCTCAATTAAACAATAAAAAAAATTTTCTCGAATGTATGTTTAATTTAAAACAGATTTTATAAAATATTTTCAAGAAATCTGTCAAACAACAGAAAATATTTTTATACAGATTCATCCAAACACCAGAAAATATTAACTTTTCCAAAAAAGTTATTTTTTAGAAATCATTTTCAGTCAAACAAACAAACCCTAAGTTTAAAATTTACTATCAATTCATCGTTGTTGTAACTTGGAAGACAACAATGGGCGGAAATGTCATAGACCATAAAAGGGAAAGGATCACTCATGAGTTATGTCCATTCTTGGAGCCAAATAAAATAGGCTAAATTGCAAATAGTAAACATGCTGACCATCATGCATGAAAAATTGCAAATGGCATTGCCTCCCGTAAATGTTATGCAGGGAGCAAAGGGACAAGTTCATCATGCCGCATGCTTGTTTGCAATATAGTAACTATTTGCATTCCTAGTATCCTTTGGAAGTTCAAAGCCTTAATTCATTTTAATTATGCAGCTGTTCCTTGACCTGAATTTGGTTTTTCGAATGTAAACATAAAGAAAAGATCACTAGAAAAAACCTTCTTAAGTTCCGAAATGGAGAAAGGTGAAGAAGTTTACCTGTCATATAAATTACACATGCGACTGCATTTTTATCATGTTTTCTCTACTCTGCAAACCAACTTCTAGACCGCCAAAGCATAGTCAAAAAGAAGTATCAAAATCATCGATAAATGAGAAATGATATTTAACTCACAAAAATAGCTGGACAAATGTATATATTGGGGGGGGTGAAGGAAGGCATCAGTACCTTGATATGGCTCTCAAATAAAGTTGCTTGCATATCGTCCATGAGGCAAAGATCTAAGGTGCATCTTTCCCAACAAAATTCATGAGTTCTGCCTTTGCTGCATTCATTACCGCCTTGAAATCTATTTGTATATACCTTCCCCTGCAACTCAGCATCAGAATAATCAGCTCTCTCCTTTCATGAAAAAGATTATAGAACCATGGCTATGTGGTGATGAAGCACACTGTCAAAGCAAAAGGCTAAAGGGCAGTACAATGACAATGATTATCCTTGGACTTCGTCTCAAATGTAAAGTTCAATAAAGCCCTGAATTTAGTCAACATTATGCAACATTTGATCCAGTACAGTTCATTCTTGCACCACCTGGCTATTCCAAAACTTAATAGGATTATCACGCAGGATGCCAGGAAAAATGTGAAACAAATGTACTAATTTTTTTATGTAGTTTCTAAAGATCTCTTAAAAACCTTTGGGAAAGACATCTAGGAAAAAAAAGAGAACATTCTTTTCATGGGTATTACAAGTCATGTGGCCTACTTGGTAGAAAATATGGCCCAAGAATTTCTAGACAACTGACAAGCTATCATATGACCAATTAAATCTTACATTATACTGAGACAAAAAACTTGCAACTGCTCTTGATGTTAACAATTCCTATGTATGAGCATTATAATTAAAACAAAATAATAAAAATATAAGATATTATGATTTGCTCAAGATGTTAAACTGGATTGCTCAATGGATGCTTGACATTCACCAGCAAGTAATGGTGTTAACTCCCTCCAAATATGACAAACAAACCAAGGGAAATATAGAAGATACCAGAAATGAGTTCTTGACCAAATTGAAGAAGGATACGCTGGGCTTCCAATTCCATGCATTATCCTTGCAATAGCTCTTGGAGTAAACTTGACATTTGAGTTGCTCTGCAGAAAGACCTGTTTGACCAAAACAGACGAAATGTTGTAGAACTACCAAACATGAGTATCTTGATACAGAATTGCATTGTCTGTATAAATCTCACCTTTATATCTGCTCGAAGAAAAGGGCTGCAAACAAACATGATAGTTCTATCATTATGGTGATATACAAATAAAAAAGAGAGAAAGGAATAGATGATTTATTCAGCATGAAAAACTCAAATAGATAAAATAGAAGTGTGAACAGGACATTATTCATATAGATTTAAATTAGAACTCAAAGACCATCTTGGACAATTGTTAGATGACATTCATCTTTGTCTAAAAGCCAAAGACGAAGAATTAGTGTACCTGTTCTGACCCATCTTATCAAGGACGTCAAGGTTATTGTCCCCCCTAAAATAATCCGAAATTCTCTCTTGCAAGTATGTTGTCTGCTGAGCAACATTGCAATCATGTGTCTTCTCACATGTATCCACTGCAAAAACTGCAGAACTGTACATGGCATCCAATTTCCATACCTGATTTAAAAGTAAAATATCCAATTCAAGTCAAAAGAAGCAAGAACAGCAGAAAATGTTCAAAGAGAATATCAGAGCCTGTATGCTAGAAATCACAGAAAATTAGCACTGCCAACAGGTTGATGTGTTTGTTAGGTGCATTGAAAATAGCATCAACTATTATGCTTGTGAAAGTAATATTGTAACATTCCAAAATAGGGCCTAAACGGAACAGTGGTTGCGAAACCACAAATCTGAGGTAGAAAAAAATTTATTTTATTATTATTTTGAGGTTCATGGTATGATTACATGATTGTACGAAAATTTCGTGATAAAATTCTATGCATAAAGTGCTTAAGTTGAGGTTAGGGACTAAATCGAATAATTTGCAAAACTTTCATTCTAGAAGTTTTTAGTATGAAATTATTTTGGAATATTAATTAGGAGATCTTAAATGGTAATTTGACCAATTTTAAGTTCATGGACAAAATTAGGACATGGAAGGAATTTTTGAAAGTTCAGTAAGGAGGGGTATTATGGTCATTTGGTTATTAACATTAATAAAAAGGTAAAAAGATGATAAAATTGTATCATCTTCTTCAAGTTACCAGCCGAACCTTACCTCTCTCCATAGCTGGGGTTTCTTCAACTTTCAAGCTTTATAGTAAGTGATTCCAAGCCCCGTTTTTAATGATCTTTACGTTTTTTAAGTCCCGGTAGCTCGATAAAGCTTATGCTAGCAATAATTTAAGTTAGGAATCAAATTTGGAAAAATACCCATAGGTGAAATTTGTGTATTTTGATGTTTTATGATGGAATATGAGGCTTTAAATTATGTTAGACAACTTGTGCTACTTGGTTTTAAGTGAAAACGAGTAAAAAAGCTTAATCGGTAAAAATACCTAATAGTCATAAGTACATGTTAGTGTGTGAATTTGATGTTGTCATAGAAGGGAAAAATGATCAGTATGTCATAAAACATGAGAAAATAGGATGAAGTTTAATTTACGAGCCTTGGAGCAAAAGTGTAAATATGTGAAAGTTTAGGGGCAAAAATGTGATTTTTCCAAAGTTTGAGTAAAGGGTTGTTTTGATAAATGTTGATATTAAATAAGCTAAATTTGCTATTATAGATCAAGAAGAGCGAAATTCGAGAGTAAATCGGGGAAAAGAAAAAGTAAAGGACTAAATTGTAAACTTTAGTCACATTTTGTATCGAGGTAAGTTTACAGTAAATAAATGCAATATTCTTTTATTTTACATTATTATTGTAAATTTCCAGCATTTATATATTTATGTTATGAAAATATTTAAAGTCGAATTTAAGGTGAAGTGATAGAGGAAAAGTGTTAGAAAGCCCCGGTTGAACCCTAGGAATGTTAGGATATTAGGGTTGACAGGACAGAACAGAAATGAGCCATGTAATTCCATATTAGAAATATGGCTTTGGAGACAGGATTGAGCCATGTAAGTCCATATTATATATGGCATTGGAGACAGGAATAATTCATGTAAGTCCATGTCAAAGACATGGCATTGGCAGGGTATTGATAGACAAGAATGACCCTAGTATCCTTAGTATTCCGAGTGGTTCAACGGGTCAGAATACGAGTTAAATTACAGTGAATTAACAGCAAAGGAAAAGTAGATTATATTTATGAAAAAGAAAAGGTCAGGTAAGAAAGAAGGTAAAGGAATAAAGAAGAAGATAGAAATTGAGAAGTAAAGAAATTTATGATGTTAGATGATATTATGCATAATTATCCATTATGTTGAATGTTGTGATTTATTTGCTTGTAAGCTTACTAAGCCTAGTGCTTAATCTCTTTATTTTCTTCTTCTTATAGTACTTATCTAACCACTCGGGGATCGAAGGAAACGTCGGAGGCCGATCACACTATCAAATAAATAACTCGGTATAGTTAGACGTTTTGTTTTGTGTATGGCATGTATAGAAACTTAGCTACTTTTGGTATAATATGAACAATGAATGATGTGTAAATACTTGCTAGTGATTAGCTAATAAAAATGGCCGATGATATGCATGTTTATTAATATGTATGATTGAATGGTGATTATCACATGAAAATTATGAAAAATTTGAAAGTAACCTAAAAACAGATTCAAGTAACAGAAATGACGTAACTTTGAAAAATCACTAAAAATTGTAGAAACATAGTTTGAAGATGAATAATATATTAAATTAAATCTTATTATGTCTATTTTCTTATGGAATAAGAAAAACAGGTAAAGGTATTATATTATATGATATATCTGAGTTTTAGTGAAACAGGGTCAGAGCGATTTCTGGATCCCCTATTTCAACTTTGGAAATTCACCATAAATTGTAAAAAACTGATTAGAAGGTTTACTTTATATGGTTATAATCCTTGTTGAGTCTAGTTTTAAGAGAAACAAACGGCTTAGTGATATGAATTTTGTACAGGAAGAAACATGGTTCGTAGCAAGAAGAGGTTAGTGCAGTCGAGTTTTGAAACAAGGGAAACTTTAACTAATAAACTGTACTAATTGGCCAAGTCAAAAATCTATGAAAAAAATTAGTGGATAGATATATGAATCTAGTTTCAGGAAAAATTTACGGATCTTAATTTTGAGTTTTGGAACTCAAGATATGAATTTTTAGGCGACTACGACGCAGAATGGCAGCACATTCCGAAAAGCTTAAATAAACAATTTAAAACTATTTAAGTGATAGATTAAGTTTAGTAATGCCTCGTGCTCGATGCTGGAAATAGTCTCGGCTAAGGAGTGTTACAAATATTAGTAGTAGTGTTAGAATTTATATTAAACTCTTACTTCTTTTCCTAGTTAAACTTTTGTAAACTAGTATATATGTATGAGATTCCTATGAGTAAATACATAAGCTTTTCTTTCAAATTCTACCTCTGTTTCAATACTCATATTTCTTGTCATCAGAGTAGAACAAGAGTACTTCTTAATTTAGAGGTGGAGAAAGGCTGCTTTATAACCTCATCATTTTTCTTATTACAAGTCAAGAAACAAAAACTGCAACATTATATGACATGAATCTCCTCCAGGGATAACAACCACCTAAATTATTTACAATTAAAATCAGTAACAAATGCCTTTTCTAAATGTCCCTAGAGAAAAAATTCTAACACCCTATGAACTGCGTTGACAACATTTAAATGACTCAAGAAAGGCTCAATACCTTGCAATTTTCAATATCCAGTAACCATCTGGTAAGAAGTTCCGTGAGAGAACAGAAATCACTAGGAACCTTAACAATCTTATAGCAGTAGGCTGGATCCTTCAACTCATATGTTATTTCTCCCTTTGCCTAAGATAATCCCAAAAAGAATAAGTTAAAAAATGATGCTGCTTCCAAATCATACACAAGAAACCAAAAATAAGCTTCATAATAGAAGTAAAAAAGGTAGATCAATTTCAAGAAAAAACAGGATAGTAATCACATATAACTAGAGAAAAATAACACTTTGCTTCAAACAAGTTCATTGAACCATCATGTAAATGAGTTTTAAGTTTTCTACAATTGCTGATAGGCTATTGGAAAGTGAATATGAACACAATTATGTTTCAGCATGCAAATAAAGCAAATCAACAGGAATCTTTGTTGATGCAGTCACCTTCAGAGCATCTACTTTTTTTCTGATCTTAATAAACCATAATGCATAATTTTTCATGCAAACTCAGCTTCATAAGATAATCTGGGAGCAAAGCACATAAACTAATGTCTTAACCTGAGCATTTATGGTCTCTCATAATTATATTATTAATTGGTAGATGATGAAAATTCAGTATTGTTTTTGTTTTGATATTGAGAAGCCTTCCACCCAAATGAAGACAGGTTGCCTGCTACTCACAAATACACATAAACAATGTATAATAATAATTGAGAACTAGTTTCTTTTAATAACTCCAACCTTTAGATTCTGCAAGTGATTTGATAGATCACCAGGTGCAACCCCAATGCTATTTGCCACAGTTGGTATATTGAACACATACTGCCCTTGCTTAATTTCTGACCTGAAATTTTATGGTAAAGCATAACTTGCTCTGCCAGGAGGTATGCCTGAGAAGAATTCCCATTCTACGTAACCATGCATGAAAAATATACTCACTTCTTCAAAATGGCCGCAACTGCAGTATCCTTGTCAGCAAGTAACATAGGGGAAGTCTGTAAATATGTAAGATTATTTCAGTCTTTCAGTTAATACGTCACTTCAAAGCTTCCAAATTTCAAGAAAAAGACCCTTAAGGGCTTAAAAAAGCACCACAGCCTAACTGCCTGAAGCAATTAACATATAAGAGATATTTATGAAAGGTTTCATTACCTTATGGAAATTCAGAGTACAAGTAACATTTAGCTGTGGAAGCAGATGCAGGTATTGAGTTTCACCCAACTCCAGATGTGTTAGAAGTGTGAGCATTACCTGCAAACAACAAATTAGATGAATGATAGCCAATAATTTGCCAAATGTCAGACCGCCGACATAGTTTTGAAAAATGAAAAGAGGAATCACGATATACTATGATTAGCCTAGTCCAAATTTCAGTACAAATGTTTTAACTTGCATATTTGTTTAGTATTTGTTAATGGAAACTATTTGATTGCAAATTCTAGAAGTCCATTCAGGATGGTACAAGAGAGAACCTCTTCTTTCATATCAAATTTGCGAGATGCTAATTCTTTGACCAGGGAACAAACTTTGCTATGTGAACTTGTGTCATCAGCAAAAACTTGACAAAGGAATTTGTTTACTGCAAATTCATCCACTCCATCACTGACAACACAATGTTGAATATTGTTGAATGTAAGTTTCAGAATTCTTGAATACTCTCAATAAATGCTTCATGTAAGATCAATTTCATGCTAAATACCTGTGCATAAGACTACGGAGCTTGTAATATGTGACATCATCAAAAAATAGATGGCAATAGGACAATCTCCCATCTCGTCCACCACGACCAATCTCCTGCTAGAGGTGAACATTCATTTGATTAGCAAACATTGAGGTACAGAATGCCTTCCAAAAACCTAATCGTTAAGGAGCAAATGTCAACCTGGACATACTCTTCTAAGCTTTCTGGCAAGCTATAATGAATTACCTGAAACAAATTCAAGTAAACAACAGACACACACACACACACATAGTGTTAGTAAAACATGGTGGTACAACATCTAATGCTAGCAAATCACAGCAAAAGGAAAAGTATGTCTGGAGATTCCCAAAGAACTAAACTGGTTCTCTTACTTAACAATTTTCTGCTAACTGTCAGATTACAGTTTACTAATTAAGGAATATTTAAGTGTATCAGATAGGATTCTGTAAATATTTTACTGATTACTATCCCTAACTTTAAGGCTGTTTTTTTTTAAACAGCATCCCTAGAGTTAGTCTGTTTCCTTGTATAGAGTTTCCTAAGTTAGGCTTACTATGTGTATAAATATTTATGTAATTTCTTATGACTGAGCGGAATAGAAAAAGCCAGTTCTTAACATGGTATCAGAGCTGTTTTTGTGGCTCAAATTCTGGGATTTTTTTTCTTTGTCTGGCAACTTCTTCTCATTCCCGATCAACCCTCAAGCCTGTAAAATTTGTTCAAAAGAAACATGGCTGAAACTGTCAAAACCAGCAACACTGGAGAAGGGAATTCTCAATAATCATCTGTTGAGTTCAGTAAAGAAGAAATTGAGAAGTTGAAGAATCTACTGGGGTCATTGGAAAAATCTCCTTCAATAGGTACTAGTGGTTTGGTTTTTTCAAGTATATCCTCTTCTCAAAATTCTAAAATCTCGGATATACCCACAAAAAGTTCTTGGGTCATTGACTCAGGAGCTACAGACCACATGACCCACTCCTCACAAAAATTTGTTTCATATACACCTTGTCCTAGTAGTAGAAAGATAACAATAGCCGATGGTTCTGTGATCACAGTAGCTGGTCAGGGTGATATTGTTATAAACAAAACCCTTACTCTTAAAAATGTCCATGTTCCAAAATTATTTACCAATCTTCTATCCATCCAAAGAATTACCAAAGACTCTAACTGTAGTGTGGTTTTCTATCACAATCGATGTCTTTTTCAGGAACAGAATACGAGGAAGATGATTGGACATGCTAAGGAAATGGCCTATACTATCTTGAGGAATCCAGTGGAGAAGTTAGTGCTCTGAATTCCTCACCATTATCTTTCATATCCGAATCTATTAAAACCAAATTTAGCTCCATCACCTCCGCCTTGGTCATCCATCGTTTAGAGTCCTTAAAATTATGTTTCCTTCATTGTTCAAAGGATTAACTGTTGAAAAATTCCATTGTGATGTCTGTGAACTTGCAAAACATAAACGTACCTCTTTTCCGCTAAGCAATAAAAGAACATCCGTTCCTTTTACTCTTATTCATAGTGATGTTTGGGGACCATCCACTATTTTAAATATTTCTGGGGCTCGGTGGTTTGTATCCTTTATTGATGATTGTACCCGTGTGTCTTGGATATTTCTTTTAAAACAGAAATCTGATGTAAGGTCTGTCTTTCCAACCTTTTACAACATGATCAAAACACAATTTAGAGCTGAAATAAAAAGGTTTAGGTCAGACAATGCCAAAGATTATTTCAATCAGTTTCTCTCACCATATTTCCAAGAAAGAGGCATTATACATGAGTCATCTTGTGTTAGCACACCCCAACAAAATGGTGTTGCCGAAAGAAAAAATAGTCACATTTTAACTATTACAAGAGCCCTCTTGTTCCAAAAAAATGTCCCTAAACAATAATGGGGAGGCTGTTTTAACTGCTACTCATATGATAAATAGATTGCCTACAAAAGTCCTTGAATCTCAAAGTCTTATGCAAGTTCTAGCAAAATTCTTTCAAAGTCTTATGCAAGTTCTAGCAAAATTCTTTCCTGATTTTAGTACTTTAAGTAGCCTTCCTCCTAAAATATTTGGTTGTGTTGCCTTTGTACGTGTACATTCTCAAAATAGAGAAAAATTTGATCCAGGAGTTGTCAAGTGTGTCTTTCTCGGTTATTCTTCCACTCAAAAGAGGTACAAATGCTATCATCCAGCCACAAAAAAATTTTATGTATCAGCGGATGTTACTTTTGCAGAACAAGAGAATTTCTTTACTCGTCCTTATCTTCAGGGGGAGATCTTATTCACAGAAGATAAGGACAGAGAATTCTTTCTTCTTGACATTCCAGCTACTGTCCAGCAACCAAACACACATTCCAGCTCCCGTCCAGCAACCAAACACTCACATTCCAGCTCCTATCCAGCAACATGAAACAGAGCCTAATACACCCAAATCACAAAGAGGGATTCAGGACACTACTCGTCCTTTACTGGTTTACTCAAGGAAGAAGGCACCGGTACAAGTTCAATCATCTTCTCCTCCTATACAACCTGAGGTAATTGCTGAACCTACTACTGAACCTACTACTGAAACTACTGAAAATTTAGATGAATTTCCCATTGCTATTAGAAAAGGGATTAGAACCTGTACAAAACATCCCTTGTACTTATTTTTGTCTTACAAAAATTTGTCCCGTAACCACAAAGCCTTTCTTACTAGCCTAAATTCTATCTCCATTCCCAAAACAGTATCCGAGGCATTAGAAGATGAGAATTGAAAAAATGCCATGAAGGTTGAAATGGAAGCTCTTAAAAAAAAAAGACATGGGACTTGGTGAAATTACCGAGAGGAAAGAAACCAGTGGGATGTCGCTGGGTGTACACAGTGAAGTATAAATCAGATGGTTCCTTGGAGAGGTACAAAGCAAGATTGGTTGCTAAAGGGTACACTCAAATGTATGGAGTAGACTACCTTGAGACATTTGCCCCTATTGCAAAGATGAACACTGTGAGAGTGTTGTTGTCACTAGCTGCCAACCGAGGCTGGAAATTACAGCAATTTGACATAAAAAACGCCTTTTTACATGGTGATCTTGAGGAGGAAGTCTATATGGATGTTCCACTAGGATTCGGTCCAAATACAGGACAGGTAATTTGCAGACTAAAAAAGGCTTTGTACGGACTAAAACAGTCTCCGAGGGCTTGGTTTGGAAGATTTACCAAAGTAATGCTCAAGTTGGGGTATAAACAGAGTCAAGGAGATCACACTCTGTTTGTAAAACACTCATCTTCAGGGGGAGTGACTGCTTTATTAGTCTATGTAGATGACATTATAGTGACTGGTGATGACCTGGAAGGAATGGAGAATTTAAAGAAATGCCTAGTAAAAGAATTTGAAGTCAAAGAACTCGGAAAGTTAAAATATTTCCTTGGTATTGAAGTGGCACACTCTCGGGAAGGAATCTTCATATCTCAGCAAAAATACATAGTTGATTTGTTGACAGAGACAGGCAAGTTGGGATGTAAACCAGCAGACACACCCATAGAGGTGAATCACAGACTTGGAGATGCACTAGAAGATGCAGCAGTTGATAAAAGTTCATATCAAAGACTGTGGGAAAGCTCATTTACTTGTCTCATACCAAACCGGATATTGCCTATGCAGTCGGTGTTGTAAGTCAGTTTATGCACAACCCCAAAAAATCACATCTTAGAGCTGTGTATCAAATTCTACAGTACTTAAAGGGCACGCCAGGTAAAGGAATCCTATTTAAAAAGGGGGAGAATTTAACCCTTGAAGCCTATACTGATGCAGATTATGCAGGGTCTATGATTGATAGAAGATCAACCTCGGGCTATTGCACTTTCCTAGGAGGCAATCTTGTGACTTGGAGGAGTAAAAAACAGAATGTTGTGGCTAGATCTAGTGCAGAAGCTGAATTTAGGGCGATGGCTCTTGGAATTTGTGAGCTATTATGGCTAAAAATTATTTTGGAAGATTTGAAGATCAAGTGGGAAGGTCCAATGAAGTTGTATTGTGATAATAAGTCTGCTATCAATATTGCACATAATCCAGTTCAACATGATCGTACGAAGCACGTTGAGGTTGACAGACATTTTATAAAGGAAAAACTGGACAGTGGCTTAATTTGCACTCCATTTGTGTCCACTGATGGTCAACTAGCAGACATACTTACCAAAGGGTTGTCTGGAAAGTTGTTTCAAAAACTAGTAAGCAAGCTGAGAATGGATGATATCCACTTCCCAGCTTGAGGGGGAGTGTCAGATTACAGTTTACTAATTAAGGAATATTTAAGTGTATCAAATAGGATTCTGTAAATATTTTACTGATTACTATCCCTAACTTTAAGGCTGTTTTTTTTTAGACAGCATCCTTAGAGTTAGTCTGTTTCCTAGTATGGAGTTTCCTAAGTTAGGCTTGCTATGTGTATAAATATTTATGTAATTTCTTATGAATGAGACGGAATAGAAAAAGCCTGTTCTTAACAACTAATCTTTCTTTTAGCAGGATGGGTCAAACCTCAGTAAAGATTACAACTAGGGAAACAGAAGTAGAGAGGAGCAGCAGTGACATACCCTTTCCTAACTCACTAATGCACCTAAATTTAAGACTAGATTTTATGTAGGTATAAGAGGGTACTACGGCCTTAACCTAGGATGATCAGGTAAATTTCAACTAACCCCTACATTTGAGCTAAGCCCAAGTGGAAAAAAACTAGACTAGATTTTATGTGAATACAATGCAGAGAAACCACAGAATTTATGAGTAAGCTTTTTCTTCTTACAGCGCCCACATCCCTCTTGTCAAGCCCCATGCCAAATGCCACAGTTGCAACAACCTTATAAAAGATAGACAGTTATTGAGGTACTTGTTATGACCATTAAAAGCTTTCATAAGGAAAAATAATTCATATTCACTGCAGAATACAGATATTGCAGTGAGACTGAATCGGGATAATTCTCACCACTCTAATCTTGTTGGCACAAAATAGCTCCTGTATGCGGCTACGATCCCTTGCCAGCATACCACTATGGTAACTCTACATGAACATTAAAAATAAGCTTGCAAGAAGCCTGGAACGTACAGTATGATGGAAAAAATTACGCAACAATATAGAAATAGTCACCTTTGCAGAGATATTGTTATCACATAAGTACCTGCTTATCACATCAGTTTCAGACTGCAAAATCCAGTGCAAGTAGAAATTACTAATGGCCTGAGAACTATACATGGACTGCATAAAATAAAAGCAAATAGCCACAGTAATCTGAGACCAGAAGCATTACAAAAATAGTTTGTTTCCCTTTCAAGTAAATTTAGTAGCAGAAGATGCTAAATTGCTTATACAAGTGATCTACAGAATCAGCATAAATGAGTTATCCAAAAGCAGAACTGCTCAGAAGAACTAGGCATGAACATCCAATTGAACAGAGTAAAGTAATTCAAAAATGAAAAGAGTCAGTACCAATCTTACCTGAAATTTGCAGTAAACAATAATGCTTTGAGCTTCCAAAAAAGGAGAGGACTTCATCAACTTTAGCATATCCTTCATTCTATGATGTTCAAACTGTTAGAAGTATATTCATAGGATAACCTAACCCGTGAAGTGGAACTAAATTAAAAAAACCAGCATGGGACTTGCCTATTGCTGCTCAAAGACACTGATAACCATAGATTATCCCTAACTTGTGCCTTTTGAATGAGATTTGTTGAAGAAATCTCTAGAGCTGACATGATAGACTGCAAAGTTGTGGTTGTGGCAGTTGCAGTCATTGCAAGAATGCATTCAACATTGAGTTTGGCACGAAGTAAAGATGCCCCAAGCCGCATGTATGAGGGCCGGAAATTATGCGACCTGTATATTTTAAATTCATTTTGATGCAAGTGATATCAAATAAGTTTTGTTGGGCATTGAAGGGGTACAACCAACAATAATCAGAAGAAAGCTAGTTCAACAACTCACCATTCAGATACACAGTGAGCTTCATCAACCACTACAAGTGATACAAAGTTAGGAGTAGAGTTAGGAGTAGAAAATATTGACAAAAAGTCTGCATTCAAAAACCTTTCTGGTGAAACAAAGAGCACCTAAAACACAACCCATGAAAACATTAGTTTTGGGGCAGTAAAGCAATTCAAAATTCCAACATACATAATATTCACCAAGAATGTTCTAAAGCGGTAAACCCACTTTTATGCTCCCTTCTTGAACCATCCTCAGTGTCTCAGCAGCCTCTTCAGGTCCCTATTGAGTTCAAAAACCACATTATACCACCTATCAGTTACTAATAATTCTTAATGAGAGAAATAACCCAGTTCTACCTGACTGCTAGACAAGAGACCGCCTTGAATCATAGGGGGCAACTGTTTCAATTGATCAATCATCAAAGCCACCAATGGACTCACCACCAACGTAATCCCCGGCAAAACCACTGCCGGAATCTGATAGCAAAGCGACTTCCCAGCTCCTGTTGGCAAAACTAGCATCGTTGATTTGCCAGCAAGAATCATCTTGATCGCTTCCAACTGTCCATCACGGAACAAATCGTAGCCATAAATAGCTTTCAACAACCTCACCAGGTTCTCCTCCGACACCGCGCTTCGAACCGCCGAAATCGCCGCTTCAACTGACTCGCATCTACTCGGTTTCTCTGCTTTCGACTGCAACTTGATTTCCGACACTAAACCTTCTTCGTCGCAAAGGCTTCCCGTATCGACTTCGGATTTGACTCTTCTCTTGCTTCTTTTGAAGTACTTTGATTTGTAAGAGTAACTATTCATCTTTTTACCTTTGGCTGTGAACTTGCGTTTATAGCCATTGAAATTGAGCCTCACGAAGTTACCTTCTTCGCTGCGCTTTTGTAATTTAACTGGGGGTAAAGGGGCATCTCCTCTGATCAAATTAGGAAGCTTCTTGTTACAAGTTTTGGTAGAACCCAGGCCGTCAGAGCCATTAATTTTAGGTTCGGCGGTTATTTCTGGTGAGGTTTCCGGTTCGAAATTGAGGGAAGGTTTACAAATTTTGGAGAAGGAGGCGCGACGCGTGGAGAAGAAACCGGCGGGGAGGGTTTCAAGGGAACGGCCAATGGAGATTGGATGGGGTTGATCCGACGGACGGCGAATCTGGAAGGGAAAATTACCGACTGGAGAAGGGAGGTCCGGTTGTTGAATGGGTTCAGGTTCAGGTACGGGTTCGATTTTATCGTGTTTCGACGAAGATGGCTTTTTGAGTTTGAAAATGATATCCAAATGAGAGGAGCGTTTGGTACTTGCGGTAGATTTGTAGGAGGTAGGAGGTTTTGGAGGCGGTTGCGGTGGCCGCCGCGGGAGTGGGTCTCGTGGAGGAGTGGCTGATATATGTGATCCGTCGGAGTCTGAATCGTAGTCCATGTCTGTCAACTGAGTCACTGAGACAAGTAGAGGCGGTGAATGGCCGACTGCGGAGACCTCAGCCGCTTTACAATTTTTTGCGCTAAAATTTCCCGCCTAAAGCTTCTTTTTATTATTTTAATATAACATATACTACTTATCCCTTCGAATTAATTAAATTACAATAGTAGGCTGTTCGTGAAATTTTATTTTTATATATAGATTTTATTTCTAATTTTATTTTGATTATTAATTAGTAAACGAAAATTGTTAAATAAATTTAAATATTATGACTATTGAATAATTTATCGTAGATTTATTTTAGATATGTTTATGGCTCAGGTTATTTGTTCAAGTCTAATTAAATTTTAAAAAGGATTAGACAAAAATTTTAGAAAAAAATGGGCTTAAATAAAAATATTAGATCCGTTTAAAATATTGGTCAGGCTTAGGCTTGAACATTTATGACTCAAGTCCAAACCAGCCTGATTTTAAGTTTATAATATTTTATATTATGTTATTTTGATATATTATGTAATTTATAACACATAAAAATTTTTATACTAAATATATAATACTACTCTAATGTAACTATTAAAATAATATTAGAGTGAATATATAAAAAGTTTCAATAAATAAAAAATATATAAATTTATTAAATATTAAATTAAAATAATATAATTAAGAAGTGATTGCATGCAATAGTGAGACATATTACACTCTTAAGAGAAAGATTTAAGTTCGAATCTTGAAGATGATATTGTTTGGAGGGGCAACCACAAACACTAAACATGGACCGTAAAATGGACATGAAGAATGTCAAAACGTATATATAAATATTTTTTAAAAAAATTAAAAATTAATATGAGCTAGTTTAAAATGGGCTTAGTTATTCTTTTATAAATATTGACAGGCTTAGGTAAAATTTTAAACTCATATTTCGATTCGGGACAAACTTGAATAAGGATAAAGTATGTTGATATCAGGCTTAAACCTAGTCCACTCTTTCCCATTAACATCTCTAATCTACTTCATCTTAATAGCGTATTTAATTAGCAAAAATAGTGATAAATTTAAAAGACCTTTCTTAAAAATTATAATTACTTATTATAAAAATATAATTTTCAGAGCTTCATTAAAAATTATATAAAATGTGGAGGGATTTATGTTACAATTTTTCCCTTTGCAAATGTTTTCTTTTAATATGTCAAATTTTTATACAGTGAATACATTCAAAATTTAAAAATTTTGCGGGTAAACTACATAGTTGATCACTTAATTATAATTTTTTTTCATTTTAAGTATTCAAAATAAAAAGTTACAATTTTAGTACCCACGTTATAGTTTGGTCACTTTTATCATTCGTGTTAAAATAAAAAAGGGCAACTGATATGACAGGTAAAAATCAATATAATAACAAATTTAACCCTCAAAATTTACAAATGATCTCAATTTAATCATAATTCTAAAAAAATTCAAAAATATATAATTGTTCATAACATATAATAATATATAAAATTTAAAAATATACAAAAATACATTAATATTTAAATAATATAATAAATTTAAATTTTATATTAATATTAAATAAATAAAAATCTCTCCACCCCTCCACCGTCCTCTCACTCTCTACTGTTGTAATCCGATAACAACCTTTTATGATATAAAATAAATTTGCCCTTTACAGTTACAAAGCCAGGGGGGCTGGCCGGGTCCCGACCCCCTATCTAGGCCATTTATAATTTATAAAATTTTAAATTAGTAATGATAAAATTGTACTTTGGCCTCCCAAAAATAATAAAAATTTGATTTAATCCTTTAAAAATTATAAAGATATAGACTATTTAAATTATGAAATTATATTTTTACTATCGTAAAATTATATAATTTAATTTCGACCTCAAAAAAATTTTCTAGCTCTACCACTGGTCCTTTAGATCTCCTTTTTCCATTTTTTGTTTATTTAAAAAAATTATTGAAACAATATTTTGAAATATTATAGTAACTTTGATAATAAATACGAAACATAAAAAATAATATAAAATGACAAAACAGCAGTTTACATAATATAAAATGATAGCTGATATTAGGTAGAAAATGCCCCCTCCCTGGATATCTAAATTGAAACCTTACAATAAAAATTTATTTGACGGATATGCATATATGCTAAGACTGCAACTAAAATTCTTATAATAAAAAGCAAATCAATTTCCGTAACAATATCGGTATTCACCCTCTGCAGAGAGGGAGAGGGACGTGAGAAAGGGAGAAAGGGAGATTTAAGTGGGGGAGGATTTTTATTTTATTTAATATTAATATAAATATTATTTTATCATTATATTCTTTTGAAGTTATTTATTTATTTTTATGTATTATTATTTCTCATCAACAATATTTTCTATTTTTTAATTTTTTAAAAATAATTATGTATTTTCATATATTTCTTTGAATGTTTTAGAATTAAGATCAAATTCAGATCATTTGTAAATTTTGAAACTTAATTTTTTAAAACTATAACTAAATTGATATAATATGTAAAAGTTGAGAGCTAAATTAATTATTATATTAATTTTTTAATTGTCGGGTCAGCTTACCATTTGTGATTTTAAGGTGAGTGACCAAAATGATCAAACTATGTAAAATGTGTGCTTAAATTGCAAACTTATTGTTTTAGATGCCTAAAATGTTTTTTTTTATAATTAGATTAATATTTGTGTAGTTTACCCTAATGATTAATATATATTATATCAATTTTTTTAATATATATTATATCAATTTTTTTTCTTATAAAAATAGGTTGGATTTATTATTAAAACATAACCCAAGTGAATAACATTAGGCAAGTAAACGATTACACTAAATGGAAGTAAAGAAACCCAGCCTAAAGGACGCCAATTTCTCCAAATATATGAGAAAACAAATAAAACCTGGTGTTTGAAGAGAAAAACAAAACCTTTTGGAGAGATAATCAGTCAAGCAGATCCGTCCACTGCTGATCCAATTCCATCACAGCAAAAAAGTGAGGGGCACATCTTCAAGAAGATAAGTAGGCTCATTCCTTCTTGTACCTTCTTTTGCTAAGCTGTGGGCGACACCGTTTGCCGATCTGATTGCATGTTTGAAAAGGCATCGCTTGAAACCATTGCTAAGTCATTTTGCATATTTGATGTAGGCCAATATCTCTGATCTGTCGTCGAGGTTTAGTTGAAGCTTCCTCACCATTGTTCTCGCATCTCCCTCTACCATCGCCATAATGATGCCCAAATCCCAGCCCAATTGAACCTCACCAGACCTTGGTATTTTTTGAGCTCTATAGAATACAGGGATATTTTCTTTGCTATTGCTTGTTGGTCCTTAGAAAGAGAAGAAATGCTTATATTTTTATGCTTGATTGTGTGGGCAATGATGGTTTTATCTATCATTGCATGAGACATAAAGAATGTGGATCCGAAGAATGTGGACGTAGCTTTCATAGTCTCCTCCACGGATGGGAAGTGGAAAAGTAAATGTAGACGGTTGCCAGAACTTGAAATATGGAAGAGGTATGGTGGGTAGCATGACCGGAGGTGCATCTAGCTCGTGGTGCTTGGGATTTGCAAGAAATATCAAGTTGTGCAGTGCTTATGAGGTGGAACTTTAATGTATTGTTGATGGTGTTAAACAAGCTTGGGAGCATGGTTGTTGTGATCTGTTGTTAGAAACAGAATGTTTGGAAGTTTTGCATCATGTTAAGGGTACTCTGATGATACATGAGTCGGATTCGTATATCATTCATGCCATTCAAGACCTATTGCGTCGAGATCGGGATATTGATATCAGGCATGTGCATTGAGAATGCAATAGGATGAATGATTGTTTAGCAAAGGCTGCTAAAAGAATGGTTATTGACTTTTATTCTTGGTCCCAACCTTATAATTTTGCTTTGAAGGTACTGCATGAGAATGTTATTGATTTATCTTTTCTTAAATTGATTGTTATGTAATACCATTACATTTCCTAATTGGCCCGGAAACTTGGTTGGTCCAAGAGCACTACATTTGAAGACGGAAGAGAAATTTAAACAATTTATAAACTGTTAGAGTTGTATGACCCAAATTCTAAGATATTGCTTACAAGTCAAGTTAAACAAAAATATATTTTCTTTTTAGGAGATTTAGTATTTATTAGTATAATATATTTAACATTTATTAGCATAGTTTATTTGACTTGCTAATTTAGCCTATAAATAGGCTCTTTTACAACATTAGAAAAACACACCCATTAGAAATTAAAACTCATAACACATTTAGAGAATTTTGTATTTACGTTTTGTGGGTTCTTTATTTTCGAGTTTTCGGGGTTTAGTTTTTATCTCCATCTTTTATACTCTTCGTTCTTTTGCCATTATAGTAAAATTATCTTTACCCGTAGTTTTTTATCCTCTTTGGAGGGGTTTTTCCACGTTAAATTTGTGTGTTCAATTTCTTAATTTATTCCACTATTTTACTTGTTCGCTGCTTAATCGGGTCGAAATCCTAACATAAACTATATAGTTCAATGACAAAACATCAAGAGCAAAATAATTATTTTGCTATTATAACTTCAAGGGTAACCTATTATGCATTTACCCATCGCACACATGCTTCCAAATCCAAATTAAGACTACTTCTACAAATAAATCTCCAAAACCTTTATCAAATGCAAAGTTTAGGCATACTTTAAATGGTTGAAACTTGCAAAACCTATTTACATATGTAGATTTTCCTTACAATTTCACTTAACATGTATGTGTGTAGTTTCAAGATTCAAACATAAAAATTAATCTTTTCAAATTAAAATAATATGATGAGAGAAAATGTAAGATCGATTCAGTTCAATTTTTTTAACCAAATTGAGGTATTAAAGTTTTTTCATTTTCCAAATCGAAACTTAACCAGTGGACATAAGAAATCTGTTATTACCGAAACCTAGTAAATCGGTTTGGTTCTATTCGGGTTTTTATATTATTTTTGGGCCTTGGACTTCTAGACTTAAATTAATCAAATTTGGCTTTAGCTTTAGACTTTTTTTTTTACTTTAATTTGATAAAACAATTCTTAGATTATTTGAAAATTATAATTTTTTTCAATTTATCTAAAAATAATAATTTATAAAATTAAAAATCTAATTAAACATTATTCAATAACTTTCAATCATCATTAAACAGAAAAACTCCAATATGATTCCTAACAAAACGTAAACACTAGATAAAGATAAATTCAATGAGATTGAGGCTAAATTTGAAAAAAGAAAGAAAGTGTTTTTAAAAAACATTTATGGTAATGTATCGTTTTTTTTTATATATTTAGAGAAGCAGGTCAATTTTAAAGAGAAAAAAAAAAACATTCTATGGGTGCATTTTTTTTATTTTTTTTGAGACATTAACTTATTTGATTAGATGGTCAAATGTTAGTGATTCTGTTTTTGAGTTTTAAGTTCAATTCCTATCCTACTCATATTTGTATTTTTATTTCATGTTGTTTCAAGTTTTACTTTTATTTTTAATTATTATTTTTAATATATTAGCTTCTTTGATTAGATGGTTAAATAATAATAATTTTAAATTTGAGTCCCAGGATCAATTCCTCTTCTAAGCACATTTATATTTTTTAATTCATGTTACTTCAAGTTCTTATTTTTATTTTTAATTAATGTTTTTAATTAATAAATATATTTTTTTCAAATTTTTTATTTTTAATTCATCTTTTTAATTAATAACATTTTTATTTATAAAATCAAATAATGTTGTCAATTATATAATAAAAAATATATTTTTGATAAAATTAATATTTATCATAATGTTAAATATATTTTATTTTTTAAAAACATCAATTAATTTTTTTGGATCTATTTTTCTTTATTTGTAATATTTATATGTCAAATATTTATTTTCTCCACAAATATTATGGGCATAATGATTTCTAATATTATAAAATCAAATAATTATTTCAAATATCAAATATGTAAAATATTTTAAATATCATTGTTTTTCATCTATATTGTGCGTATGATATTTCAAATATTTTTATATGTGAAATATTTCGATTTATTATTTCAAATATAATTATATTTATATGTGAAATATTTCAAATACACATACAAAAATATATAATACTAAAATTTACTAAACCCATGGTATGGATTGAAAAATAAATATTACACATATGAAAACTATATTTACCAAAAATAATGATATTTAGAAATAATTATTTGATTTTATAAATAAAAATTTTATTAATTAAAAAGAGGAATTAAAAATTTTAAAAAACTTGAAAACAATATATTTATTAATTAAAAACATTAATTAAAAAAAAACTTGAAACAACATGAAATAAATACAAATGTGCTTAGAACAATAATTGAACTTGGGACTCAAAATAAAATCACTATTATATAATCATTTAACTACATATACTAATATTTTAAAAATAATAATTAAAAATAAAAGTAAAGCTTGAAACAACATGAAATAAAAATATAAAATTGAGTAAAAGACAAATCGAACCTAGGACTCAAAAATAAAACCACTAATACTTAACCATCTAACCAAAAGAGTTTATATGTCAAAAAATTTAAAAGCACATTCTGTAAGAAACATTTTCTATTTCTCTTTCCAAAATCGATCTATTTCCTAAATAACATTTTCTTATATATTTTTTAAAATCAGCATTTTTTTTAAATTTAGCCAAAGATTAAGACTAAATTAGATTTAGGGTTGGCGTCTATTTAGTTGTCTAAATTCATTATTAGCCAGAGTGCTTAAAGCCAAATATTTCCCACATTCAAATTTTCTAAATGCACAACTGGGGAGCTTACATTCATTTACCTAGAGGAGCATCTGGGCAACAAAGGGTCTCCTTCAAGATGGGCTTTGTTGGAGAGTAGGTAGAAGTACTGAGATTTCTATATAGAACGATTGCTGGATTCCAAGGAGTGTTGCAGTTGGTTGGCAAAATAGAGTAGAAAATAGTGATTTGCAATTAGTCTCGGATCTAATCGATAGCTTAACTAGAACATGGAAAAGGGAGTTAGTGAACAGTACTTTTTATACGGAAACTGCCCAAAAGATTTTGCAGATCCCTTTGGCAGAAGCGGAGCATGAAGATTTCCAAGTGTGGAAAGAGGAACTTTTCGGAGTTTTCTCAGTACGAAGTGCCTATAAACTATTACAATGTGCTAGCATGGATCTTAATAGTTATTTATTGCAGACCGAAACTAAAGATTTCTTTAGAAAACTATGGGATATACAACTACCATAAAAAATTGCAATAACAGTATGGCGGATCTACTGGAATTTCATCCCTACAATGGCCAATCTAAGTTGCAAGAGAGTGGCTAACAACATCATCTGCCCTCGCTGTGGTGTTGGGGAAGATGATAGTTATCATGTCTTTAGACAGTGTTCTGCAGTCAGAAAAATATGGTCAAGTCTTAATCTCTCTTGGGGTATATCCTATATGGATCAAAATATTGGTGAATGGCTTACCTGGTTTTTTGCAAGAGGTACCAAGGAACAGTGCAGGATCTTTTGTTGTGCATCGTGGCTCATATGGAGCTCAAGGAACCAGTTTGTTCATGAAAAGAAATCCATTTCAGTACGGGATCTAGTTGAGAAAATCAGAAGCTATTTAACTGAACTGGAAGGGATCAGAGATAAGAAACTTGCCTCTATTACCGAAAACACCCATAGTCAAATAGGGGAGACATCGAGATCAACGGTATTGTTTGATGCAGCCTTTGATGGGAGAAATTTTCGATCGGCCTCGGGGGTAGTGGTTCGGGACCAGATGGGGGTAACGACACTCCATGAAAATATCTCCTCCTCATTCGTAGCCGAAGCTCATACAGGGTTAGAGGCCATCAAGTTAGTAACATCAATGGGTTTATTTTCAGTAATAATAAAGGGAGACTCGAAAACAGTTATTAAGAAATGTAAATCGCAAGAAGTAGACAAATCCGTTCTTGGAGCGATCATTCGAGATACTCAGAGAAAAAGAGACAGTCTTCAAGATGTTATTTTCTAGTTTATTCCTAGATCGGAAAATGTTCAAGCAAATAACCTAGTGAAAGGAGCACTAGAGAAAAGGGAAGCATCATACCTGGTGAGGGAAGGGAGGAGTCACAGCGCAATAGTTCCGGAAAGAAGATGGAGAGAAGAACCGGATTGATTTGGTTTTTGAAATGGGGAAATGAGAAGTCATGATAGCTAATATCCGGAAATTCTTAGAAAAGCTATCTTGGAATCGGTGTGGCTATTGACAGGAAGAGACGATCGATGTAATGCTGGCTAGGCTATCTTTCGATTTGACTGGGTTTATTAATTAGTTTTACTTTTTCTCCAGATATTTTAGTTTTTGCACTAAGTTTCCTGTTTTTTGGTTTTTTTCAATGTTCGGGCTCCTTCTTGTAGTCAAAAGAAAAGCCCATTTTTATTTATTTATGTTTTTCATATGGTCCTGAGCCCAGATGTTAATTGTTTTGGGTTTTGTTTTTAATGTTCTCAATAAATAAAAGCCCAGTCTTTATATTCCAAAAAAAAAAAGAAGATTAAATTTGATTTAAGGATTTTTTTAATTTTTAATTTAATTATAAAATATGTTATAATATAATAATTAAAAACTATATTTAAAAGTTACAAACAAAGGGTTGTGTATTGGATTTTAAATGGGTTTATATTGAGCTTATATGTTAAAAAAAAATTATCAGGTATTTTAAATATTTTTAAAGTCTAATGAAATAAACCAAAATCAAACTAAATTGATATGATTCAATGACATTATTTAAACAAAACCGAGTTGAACCGAATTACCGATTCAACTCGATTTCTCAATTATATATTTACTTTTCCGAGTAATGAATACTTATTCTTTTTTTACATTTTTCCATCAAACACTAACAAAAATTATATTTTACCTCTTTCTATTTTTCTATTCTATCAATTTTAAAGAATATTTTTCCCAAGTCAAAAGGCAAAGTGGGCAAATGCTGAAACACGAAAAGCAACAACAGAATTTCATTGATGTATGGGCAGCATTTAGTTCATTACTATTATAAACCGGAAATTTTGGTTGGAAAAAGGGCAAAACAAGTTAAAACGCAGAAATGGAAGCAGCCAAGATACGGTTCAATCCTTTCAGCTTTAACTTCGACAAGCTTGGGTGGACGCCATGTGAACTATCAAGTCAATCACTCGAGAACTGCAAAACAAAACATGGAGCAAAGAAAAATGAAACAAGAGACTTGAGCTTCATTACCTGTAACCCCATTCGTTGTCGTACCAGCTGACTAGTTTCACAAAGTTCTTGCTTAGAGCAGTACCGGCTTTAGCATCAAATATGCTCGACCTGATTAAACCACGTAAGATCAAACAGTCGCTATTGATACTGGAACGTATAAGTCTATTTCAGATTTGTTGTTATTTAAAAAAATAAAATCATTTGATGTATGTATAAAAAATAGTTACAGCTATCAAATACTTAAATGAGTAAAAATATTATTTCATAAATTAAACGTCTCATACTTGAGAAAAAAGATTTACAAAGATAATGATTAAACCATGAAAACTTGAAACCCACACGAATCTACCACTGAATCAATGGCATGATTGACCCTATTCTAAAAATATAATAATCCATAATTCAACAAATTCAAAATATATAATTTAAAGTTTAATCTTGTACGAACAAAATTAACCTGAATGCAATAATATAACCAGCACCAATCAGAATTTACACCCAAATGGAACCATTGGTACAGCCGGTACCAAAATGGAAATGCCTGTCTAATAACATAATAACAACAAAATCGTTTTTACTTGCCTGCTGTCAGCAACAAAGTCTGTTGAGACCACGTCTTCTTCAATGTAACCCCTTAAGCTTGCCCTCACATTCTTCCCAGATACCGTCAGATAGTTGGTGAGAAATCAAATAATCATACCATTAAGACAATGATCAAGTCCTCAAGAAGGATTATTTGGGAACTTAATAGCTGCTTTGATCTCGTCATAAGATGCAGACTTCTCAAGTCGAACAGTGAGGTCCACAACTGATACATCGACTGTAGGAACTCGGAAAGCCATTCCAGTCAATTTACCATTGAGGGCAGGAAGAACCTTTCCAACAACCCATTTATTCACAATGAACACACGTATTAGATTGAATTGAAGTTGAACTGCTGAATCTGCTAAACTATCTTACCAACTTCCACAACTATTGCAGAATAAGAAAGAATCAATCAATATTACTCGGATTCACTTTTGAGGATTAAACACAACATGTTCAAGTTTACAAAGATTTCCAAGCAACTTGAAGGATTGTAAATGGATTCAAGGCAGCGATACTTAAAGAATTGAACAAATACCTTGGCAGCACTGATGCTGCTGAAATGATGTAGAAGGAAGCAGCTCTACCACCTCTCCAATCCTTCATTGATGGGCCATCAACAGTCTTTTCTGTGGCTGAAGGCAAAATAATTTTTTTTGTAAAATCTGGCATTAATCCATTTCAAAAGAGCCCTAAAAGCCAGAGTTAAATAAAAAAAAGTTAACAATGATGGAACGAACCGTAGTCATGACACCCTCAACAATCCCAAATTTATCATGGATAACCTTGGCAAGGGGAGCAAGTAGTGCAACTTGCATTGGAAACAATGTCGAGCTCTGGCTTGTAATCCTTCTCGTTCACACCCACTACAAACATTTGCTTGGAGCAGAGATCACAACCTTGTAATCCTTCTCGTTTACACCCACTACAAACATTTGCTTGGAGCAGAGATCACAACCTTCTTATCACCACCCTGAGAACAAACACCAACAATAAAAAATATTCCGATCAAGCTTCCATCTACTTACATACTAAGAACAAATACAAAAAATCCGACAATTGTTTTCCAAGAAAGGAACCTTCAAGTGAGCAGCAACCTTGTCCTTGTGATAGCAAGTTCATTTCGTGTTTTTAGTATATTTATTTTTGGCTAATTTTTGAATAAGATGCTACTAAACTTGTGTTTTCCTTATTAGGGATGAAATTCGAGTGCCGAAATTCAAAATCAAATAAAATGGGCTAAATTGGAATGAAAAGCAAAGAGGAGGGCCAAATTGAAGAATTGAAGAATTGAAGAATTATTGGTTGACCGGTTAAAATCAAGTTTTTGAAATTGTCAAAATTTTATATATAGTTTAAATTTGATTTTTAGTTTATATTCTTTAGGAGAAATCTTGCTAAATTTAGCATGAGTATTGTGTATAAATACTTAGTGTTGGTGGCCTTTTGAGGGACACACTTTAATACACATTTAATCTGAGGAAAAAATAGTTCATTTCTTTTCTCCATTTCTGCGTCAGTAAAGTTTTGGTATTCTGCCATTATTTCTTCCATTTCAACACTTGTTGGGTGTGGGTCGCGCTATGTAGGGAACCCTTACTCCGGTCAACCCAACTTAAAAGGGGTTGTTTATTTCTTTTGTTTGGTTACAAAAAGGAAAGTTTCTGCCACATATTTATTACCCTTTTTGGATTTGACAAAAAACCATTCTTTTTGGCTTTTACATATGGATGTGGGCAGCCATTTATTGAGAGCCAAAACCAAATTTTAAAATAGAGAGATTAAAGGCTGTCAAAAAAATAGAGGAGAAATCAATTTTTTTCAAGTTTGGTGCAGCAGTGATCAATCTTCGATCGAAGGTCCATCCGTGGTTCAATTGAGCTGATTTTTGGACAGCAGCTAGGCGATAATGTGTTCTTGACTTTGTACATTTGGATTTTTCATTCGAGCCTTGTAGCGTCGGAAATACCCGTTTTTTAGTAGCTGCATTTTTGGTGATTTTCTTTCATTTTTCTCTCTTTTGCTAAAGATTACATATTGTTAGCCTTGTTGGAGTTGAATGCTTGTTGTAGGCTTGATATTGTGATCTTGTAGTTGAACATTTGATGATAGTGGAGCTTTTGATCGGAATCTAAAGTCCCGTGATTTTTACCCTTGATTTAGAGGGGTTTTCCACGTAAAAATACCAGTGTCTATTTATTTATTTTTGTTGTGGTTGCATTGGTTGATTTGTGGTTGAGTAAGGTTGCTAAAGAACATATTTTGTGCTATTGTGCTTGCCATAATTTTTTACAGGAGTTATAAGGAGAGAAAGAACACCAGTTGTGCTTTACTTTGTTTCGATTATTCATTTTCTTCCCAACAAACTGGAATCAGAGCTCGGTTATTGTGTCAGATAATTATGGAAATCAATACGAGCAAGATGATTGTGTTGAATGACACAAATTATCAACTTTGGCGGAATAAAATGAAGGACTTGTTGTTTGTGAAGGCTTTGCATCTTTCGGTCTTTGCTACTCAAAAACCCGATTCGAAAAGTGATGAAGAATGGGAATTTGAGCATCAACAAGTGTATGGCTTTATTCGGCAATTTATTGAAGAAAATGTTTACAACTACATTGATCAGGAGACACATGCTCGAACATTATGGGAGAAGCTTGAAAGCTTGTATGCTTCGAGGTCGGGCAATAACAAGTTGTTTTTGCTAAAGAAAATGATGGCGTTGAAATACAAAGAAGGAACGTCTATAGCTGACCATGTTAGTGAATTTCAGAGTGTGATGAATCAGTTGCTTGGTATGGGTGTCAAATTTGATGACGAGATTTTAGGGCTTTGGCTACTTGTTACTCTATTAGACTATTGGGAGACCTTTCGGGGCTCGCTCATTAATTCTGCCCTACAGGGTATTATTACTTTAGATTTGGCTAAGAGTGGTATGTTGAATGAAGAGGTTAGAAGAAGATCTCATGGTTCTACATTGTAGTCCGATGTGTTGGTTATCGAGAACAAGGGGAGGAACAGAGACAAAGATGGAAAGGGTAGAGATAAAAGCCGAAGTAAGTCAAGATTGAGATACAAGAATCTTGAGTGCCATTATTGTGGTAAGAAAGGCCATATCAAGAAATATTTATTCAAGTGGAAGAAAGAGAACAAATGTGGTGGTGATAAACATAATCGAAATTATGATGAAAAATCTGAGCGTGTTGCTACTGTTACTCGTGAAGATCTGTTGGTTATTTGTGATGAGAATTTGGTCAACCTAATATGCGACTAGACTAGTTGGGTGACTGATACTGGTGTATCACTTTATGTCATGTCGAGGAAGGATTTCTTCACATCTTATACTCCTAGTGATTTTGGGGTATTGAAGATGGGTAATGACAGTTTGGTTTCGGTTATTGGTATGGGAGATGTTAGCTTGGTGAGTAATAATGGAACAAAGTTAACTCTCAAGGATGTCAGACATGCACCGGATATCCGTTTGAATTTGATTTCTGCAGGAAAGCTTGATGATGAGGGATTCTGTAACACCTTCAGTGAGGGGCAGTAGAAACTGACTAAAGGCTCCTTGGTTGTGGCTCGAGGAAAGAAGAGCTCAAATTTATACTTGATGCAAGCTTTGAATTCTCGAGAGACAGTGGATGTGACAGTGAATGACAGCTCAACTGAGTTGTGGCATAAACGACTCAGTCACATGAGTGAGAAGGGGCTTAACTGTTTAGCAAGGAAGAATCAACTTTCGGGTTTGAAGAATGCTACACTGAAGAATTGTGCTCATTGTCTAGCAGGAAAGCAGAGAAGAGTTTCGTTTAGAAGCTGTCCTCCTCATAGAAGATCAGAGTTGCTAGAGTTGGTCCATTCAGATGTTTGTGGTCCAATAAAAGTAAGGTCACATGATGGTGCACTTTATTTTGTGACTTTCATTGATGACTATTCAAGAAAGCCGTGGGTTTACACTTTGAAGTCTAAAAATCAAGTCTTTGAGGTGTTTAAACAGTTTCAAGCATCAGTTGAAAGGGAAACAGGGAAGAAATTGAAGTCCATTTGTACTAATAATGGTGGCGAGTACACAAGGTCATTTCATGAGTATTGTCTGTGACAGTGAATCAGACATCAGAGAACACCACCAAAGGCTCTATAGTTAAATGGGTTAGCTGAAAGAATGAACTGAACATTGATTGAGAGGGTCAGATGTTTGTTGTCAGATGCAAAGTTTCCAAGATCGTTTTGGGCTGAAGCTTTGAATATAGTGACACATGTGATAAATCTGTCTCCTAGTGTTCTTTTGCGAGGTGATGTGCTAGATAGAGTTTGGCTTGGTAAAGACATGCCATATGATCATCTACGTGTGTTCGGTTGTAAAGCATTTGTTCATGTTCCAAATGATAAAAGACCCAAGTTGGATGCCAAGACTCGACAATGTATTTTTATTGGTTATGGTCTAGATGATGAGTTTGGTTATAGACTATATGATCCAGTTCAGAAGAAACTCGTGAGAAGCATAGATGTTGTCTTTATTGAGGATCAGACCATTGATGACATTGATAAGACGGAGAAAGTGGATTCACAAGATAGTGGTGACTTGATCGATGTGAATCTGGTTCCCCTAGACTCTTCACCAGATCCTATCTAGGATGATGTGCATGGTGATATTAGTGATGACCCTCAGGATATAGGTGACTTTGATACTCCCATGGATGATGTTATGAATGATCAACAAGCACCTCTTGCTCCACCAACAGTTCCACTTCGAAGGTCTTCTAGAGATCGACGATCTTCTGTTAGGTATTCTTCTGATGAATATGTTCTTTTGACTGACGGGGGAGAACCTGAATATTATGAAGAGACTATGGAGAGTGAATGCAAAGATCAGTGGGTTGAAGCAATGAAAAATGAACTTCAATCCTTGCATGAGAACCATACCTTTGAGTTGGTGAAACTGCCTAAGAGCAAAAGAGCTTTGAGGAATCGGTGGGTTTACTGGTTGAAGCAAGAAGAAAAGTCTTTATCTCCATGATACAAGGCTAGATTGGTCGTCAAGGGTTATACTTAGAAAAAGGGGGTTGATTTTGAAGAAATATTTTCTCCAGTTGTGAGGATGTCCTCTATCAGAACTATACTGAGTTTGGTAGCTTGTTATGACTTAGAGGTTGAACAAATGGATGTAAAAACTACTTTTCTTCATGGTGACTTGGAAGAAGAGCTTTACATGGAGCAGCCAGAGGGCTTGTTGCACAAGGGAAAGAGGACTACGTGTGCAGATTGAAGAAGAGCTTGTATGGTTTGAAGCAAGCTCCAAGGCAATGGTACAAGAAGTTTGAGTCTGTTATGGGGAAGCAAGGCTACAGGAAGACTACTTCTGATCATTGAATGTTTGTTAAGAGATTCTTTGGTAATGATTTTATAATTCTTTTACTCTATGTTGATGATATGCTTATTGTTGGTCAGAATACTTCTAGAATTGAGAAGTTGAAGCAAAAGTTGAGTAAATCCTTTGCAATGAATGATTTTGGGCCAACAAAGCAAATTCTTGGCATAAGATTGACACGTGATAGAAAGGCCAATAAATTATGGTTATCACAAGAGAGGTACATTGAGAAAGTACTTCAAAGGTTTAGTATGGACAAAGCTAGAGTGGTGAATTCTCCCTTTACTATGCACTTCAGATTGAGTGTTAAACATAGTCCTTCCACAGAAAAGGAGAAGGAAGAGATGCAGAAAATTCCTTACTTTTCAGCCGTGGGTAGTTTAATGTATGCAATGGTTTGCACGAGACCAGATTGGCTTATGCCTTTGGTATAGTTAGTTGGTTTCTTTCTAATCCAGGAAGAGAGCATTGGAATGCAACGAAGTGGATTATGAAATATCTTCATGGCACTTCCAACATGAAACTTTGTTTCGGCAATGAGAAACCTGTTCTTGTTGGGTATACAAATTCAGACATGGCCAGAGACATTGACTCGAGGAGATCTACTTCAGGTTACTTGATCACTTGTGCAGGGGGAGCTGTGGCATGGCAATCGAGATTTCTAAAGTGTGTTGCATTTTCCACCACCGAATCAGAGTTCATTGCAGCAACCGAAGACTGCAAGGAGATGCTTTGGATGAAGAAGTTTGTGCATGAGCTTGGTTTTACTTTGGAGAAGTATGTCCTGTATTGTGATATCCAGAGTGCTATTCATCTTGGTAAGAACTCAACTTTTCATGCTAGATCTAAGCATATTGATGTGAGGTACCATTGGATACGAGATGTTCTTGAAGCTAAGTTGTTAGAGCTTGAGAAGATACACACTAATGATAATGGTGCTGATATGTTGACAAAGGCCTTACCAAGAGGAAAGTTTGGAGCATGTTGTTTGGCTTCCGACATGGAGGCGTTCCCACATAATTGGAGGGGGAGATTTGTTGGGTGTAGGTCCCACTATGTGGGGAACCCTTACACCGGTCAACCCAACTTAAAAGGGGTTGTTTATTTCTTTTGTTTGGTTACAAAAAGGAAAGCTTCTGCCACATGTTTATTACCCTTTTTGGATTTGAAAAAAGCCATTCTTTTTGGCTTTTACGTGTGGATGTGGGCAGCCATTTATTGAGAGCCAAAATAAAATTTTAAAACAGAGAGATTAAAGCCTGTCAAAAAGAAGAGAGGAGAAATCAGTTTTTTTCAAGTTTGGTGCAGTCGTGATCAACTCTCCGATCGAAGGTTCATCCGTGGTTTGATTAAGCTGATTTTTGGAAAACAGCTATGCGATAAGGTGTTTTTGACTTTGTACGGTCAGATTTTTCATCCGAGCCTTGTAGTGTCGGAAATACCCGTTTTTCAGTAGCTGTATTTTAGGTGATGTTCTCCTATTTTTCTCTCTTTTGCTAAAGATTACATATTGTTAGCCTTGTTGGAGTTGAATGCTTGTTGTAGGCTTGATATTGTGATCTTGCAGTTGAACATTTGATGATAGTGGAGCTTTTGATCGGACTCTAAAATCCCGTGGTTTTTACCCTTGATTTAGAGGGTTTTCCACGTAAAAATACTGGTGTCTCTATTTATTTATTTTTGTTGTGGTTGCATTAATTGATTTGTGGTTGATTAAGGTTGCTAGAGAACATATTTTGTGCTATTGTGCTTGCCAAAATTTTTGACAGGAGTTATAAGGAGAGAAAGAACACCAGTTGTGCTTTGCTTTGTTTTGGTTGTTCGGTTTCTTCCTAATTTTTGGCTAATTTTTGAATAAGATGTTACTAAACTTGTGGTTTCCTTATTAGGGATGAAATTCGAGTGCCGAAATTCAAAATCAAATGAAATGGGATAAATTGGAATGAAAAGCAAAGAGGAGGGCCAAATTGAAGAATTGAAGAATTGAAGAATTATTGGTTGACCGGTTAAAATCAGGTTTTTGAAGTTGTCAAAATTCTATATATAGTTTAAATTTGATTTTTAGTTGATATTTTTTAGGAGAAATCTTGCTAAATTTAGCATGAGTATTGTGTATAAATACTTAGTGTTGGTGGCCTTTGAGGGACACACTTGAATACACATTTAGTCTGGGGAAAAAATAATTCATTTCTTTTCTCCATTTCTGCGTCAGTAAAGTTTTGGCATTCCGCCATTATTTCTTCCATTTCAACACTTTTGCTAAATTTTTTCCCAAGTCCCTTTCCCTTTCCACTTACCACCATTTCCATTAAAAATCATTTCTATATGAGGAGATATGAACTTGCACTAAAAACTTTTCAACATGGTATTCGCTATCTCTTCGGTGTATGGATAGTACAAATTCGTCCCTTAAAGTCAATTCAGTTTTAATTCAAAAAGTGCGCATTCGATTTGAGTTGTTTGGCGTATAGTCAGAAAGTTGAGTTGGCCATGCTGTATTCGAATTCTCGCGAACAAACTAGCGTGTTCAGGTGGAAAAAGCTAGTTAGATTCCGTCAAGGGAGATAATGATCAGATTTAAACGACCCAAGTAGTTGAAGTTGTTGATTTGAGTTGGATTCTTCAGAATGCAAGGCTGCCGGGGTCTTGAATTGCGAACGCGTGTTTTACAGTTAGATAATTGGTAAGGGTTGGTTTGCAGGTCGTACCGGAATCAACCACGAAAGGAAGAATTGACGGCTGGGACGTTCTTGATTGCTATAACCAACTTATCGCTCGAAAGGGAAAATCTATTTTTTCAAGGATCGATTCAAGTTCAGACTGTACAAAGGCTGAGGCTAAGCTTAAATATATTTAATTTACCAATTTAATTCACTTAATTTCATTTTACAAACATAATTTTGTTTTTATTTTATTTTATGTTATTGTATATTTGTTTATTTTCTTCTCTTTATCAACTAAATTCCCCATTTTGTTCATTTATATTACAGCTCCGTACATTCAAGTCGGGGGCATGACAACTGCCTAGACTTAGAAATCTGGTCACCAAAAATAGGAAAATTAGGAATCACAGTCCCAGTAGGATCAACCCTACTACTCTATACTACTATTTAGTATTATTTTGTTGTAAGAATTTATATTTGGTGGTTTCAACACCTACCAAATTTTGGCGCAATTGCTGGGGATTGGAAATAATTTTTTTCTAATTTTCGTTTGTTTTCCTTATGACTAGGTCAATACTAGGAACCTTAGAGTTTGAACCAAAAATCGATAAATTAGCTTGAATGCTATGAAAAGAAGTTATTTGACGCTGAAAACAACCGCAATTGAGAGAGGAAAAATATGAAACTCTATCTTACATAGAAGCAATAGATGATACATTTAGTGAACCTAAAGAAATGGTGAATCAAACCATTAGACAACTTGCTACAGAACTGGATGAGCAACAACCTTTGTGCATAACTTATCCGATGGGAAAAACACCATTTGAATTAAAGTCGAGCTAATTAATTTATTTCCCACTTTTCGTGGTTTGAAAAACAAGAACTCTCATACCCATCTTAAAGAATTTTACATGGTTTACACAAACATGAAACCTTAGGGAGTGACCGAAGATTAAATTAAACTTTGTGCTTTTCCTTTCTCGTTACTCGACTCTACTAGAGAATGACTATTTTATTTACCTCTAGGATCTGTTAATACATGTTTTGACATGTCTTGTTTATTTCTTGACAGGTTCTTTCTAGCAACTTAGGAAGATGGATTAAGGAAGGTTATTATTGGAATTTGAAAAAAGGAGACTGAATAGCTCTATGACTACCGGGAGCGAAACAAGAAGTTGTACAAGTTGCCCACAACATGGCCTACCTGAACAATCACTTCTTCAATATTTCTATGAGGGGTTACTCCCTATGGAAATGAAAATGATTGATGCTGCTAGTGGATGAGCACTTGTTAACATGACTCATTAAAGAGCGAGAGAATTAATTTCAACCATGGTTGCGAATTCCCAACAGTTTCAACCAACTATAAAATCCACAAAAAGGGTTCATGAGCTAAGTACTCTATCAATAGTAGAT
This sequence comes from Gossypium hirsutum, assembly GCF_007990345.1. Taxonomy (NCBI): domain Eukaryota; kingdom Viridiplantae; phylum Streptophyta; class Magnoliopsida; order Malvales; family Malvaceae; genus Gossypium; species Gossypium hirsutum. Next base: position 95,597,783 of record NC_053424.1, read on the forward strand.
AAAATTGACGAGCTCACTAATGTAGTTAAAAGTTTGATTTCAGTAAAAACGAATCCAACCCGGTTGTGCGAAATTTGTGTCGAGCTTGATCATTTGATAGATTCATGTCCAATCTTACACGAGGACACAACAACACAAGTAGATGCCGTTGGGATCTTCCCAAGGCCACCTCAAAGGCGTTAAGATCCATATTTGAACACTTACAATGCAGGGTGGAGGGACCACCCAAATCTAAGTTATGGATCAATTAATGTTACAACCAATCGTACCAACCAAAACCGCCTCCGCTTCAATAGTATCAACCCCTAAAGTCATTTCTTGAAACCATAGTAGAGAGGTTAGCTGTTAGCACTGAAAAGTTCCAACAAAAGGTTGAAGCACACTTTCAAGAATAGGTCAGCAAATAAGTAAGCTTGCGCTTACGGTTGGTTGTTTGGAGACCCAAGGGAAATTGCCATCTCAAACTAAACTGAACCCAGGACAAAATGTAAGTGTTATGACCTTAAAAAGTGAAACAGTTTTTGGAATCAGTACCTGGCATATGTCGTGATCACGACACCGAATGGGAAGAGTAGAAACAAGAACCAACAGCTCCCACAAATTCAGCACCTCTGAAACCGTTCTTGGTACCACCCTAATTCCCTAGAAGGCTTGTCTAGTGTAAAAGGGAAAGATAAGAGAAAGAGATCCTAGAGATGTTTCGAAAGGTAGAAATTAATATCCTCTTGCTTGATGCGATCAAACAAGTTCCACACTATGCGAAGTTCTTAAAAGAATTGTGCACTAGTAAGAAGAAACTCCAAGGTAACGAGTGGGTAAATATAGGAGAAAATGTCTCTGCAGTTCTACAAAGGAAAATCCCTCCCAAGTGTAAGGACCAATGTATATTTTCTAGATCTTGCAAAATAGGTAATATTGGCATAAAGAAAGCCATGTGTGATTTAGGAGCGTCTATTAACGTAATGCATTTATCTATTTTTAAATTACTAAACATGGGTTTTTTGAAAGAAACATGGGTGATTATTTAACTAGCAGGTAGGTCATGTGTGTATCCAAAATGGGTGTTAGAAGATGTACTCGTCAAGGTAAATGAGCTAATTTTTCCTGCAAACTTTTAAGTCATCGACATGGAAGATGACAACTTAAAAAATTCTTTTGATATATTACTTGAAAGACTATTTTTAAGGACAACACATATAAAAATTGATGTTCGAAATGGAACACTTACCATGGAGTTCGATAGGGAAGTGGTAAAATTCAATGTTTATGAGGCGATGGGCCAACCCAGTACAATGTCAAATATTTCTAGTGTTGATATTATTGAACCACTAACAAAATTACATCTTGAATATCATGAAGAGGATGAGTTACAAACTATGTTTTGCTAGAATTTAGACCTTGATACTATGGATAAACTGGATAGCTAATTTGTGAAGCCGTTATTCTTATGGAGAATTTACAAGTTCTTAGAAGTCAAGATAAATATTTTGAACTGTCTCATTCTAAAACTAAACTCCTGCCTTCTATTTTGCAGGCTCCAGAACTAGAACTTAAACCATTATCAGAACATTTGAAGTACGCCTTCTTAGGTAATGGGAACGCTTTACCAGTGATAGTGTTTAGTAAACTTTCAAGACTGGATCGAATCTTGAGGGACTACAAAGAGGCAATCAGATGGATGATTGCCGATGTAAAAGGTTTAAGTCCTTCAACCTGTATGCATAGAATTCTGATAGAAGAAAATGTGAGCCTGAACGGAGAAGCTCAAAGACACTTCAATCCACCAATGATGGAGAAATCCAGAAAATGCTTCAAGGTCAATGAAAAAAGGTTGAAACCTTTCTATGAGAACTTCTAAGTGCACGCAATAGAAGAATTAATTCTCGAATAACCAACGAATAACACTCAGGTCGTCGAGCTAACTATGTTAAACAAAAGTACTTTTTGGGAGGCAACCCATATTTATTTTAATTTATTTAATATCAAATTAAGTTTAATTTATGTTGAAAATAAAAGTAAAAACAACAAGATTCTATTTAATCTATTTTAATATGTTGTTTTCCAGGAACGATGGTGGAGGTTGTCTTTTTTCAACCAAAAATAAATCAGAATCGAATTTCTTTTGTGGCATAGGCACACCTTGTCAAATTTCAATACTGCCATTTGTTGAAACATACACCCAAGACCGAATTGATCAGAACCAACCCGAACTGCCCAAACCACCCTAGGCCAAATTAATACGAGGAGTCCACTTGACCATTCTATCTATAATTGTTTTAAAATTGCACATTGAGGGCAATGAAGGCTAAGTAGGGGGTTCGTAGGACATGTCATGCTATTTCTTCTGTGCATATGTTAATTCTTATATTAAGATTATTCCTTAATTCATTTAAAAAATGCACTTCCAATTCCTATGCTTAGTTTATTTAAATAAATTAGGTAATTAATAAATAACTATTGCTTACTTTGATCGACAAGTATTTTGTAGAGTTAAAAATGTTATGGCTAAGTCAACACTTCATAAAGATTGGTGGCTCTTTAAACTTTCCTAATAAAAGCACTTATATAAATAAATAAAAATCTACTAATGGCTTAGTTAAGAGTGAAGATTCAGGAATGTGACCAAATTGAGTAACCGGAATGAGGTGCTTGGGTTGTTATCTCATTTCGCATAAAAAAAATTTGAATGATGAACAGAAACTTGTAACACTCCGCCAATCGAACTGCCTTGAGAAATAAGAAATAAACTGATTAGGGATATGTCAAATTGAGTAACCGATGTGAGTGCTTGGGTTTTCATCTCATTTCATGTAAAAAGATTTGACAATGTCTCAAATTTGTTGGAAAAAAATAGAGAAAAAAAGAAAAAAAAGAAAAAAATATTGAGCACAATTGTCCCACAAGTTTGATTAAGCCTAAGTCTAGTGAAGTAGTTGAATTTTACATAATGTTGGAAATTTTATAAAATGCTTATTGATTAAACCTAGCAATTGCTTATTTTTGATTCATCTAATTGTTTGCATTATGCTTGGCTAAGGAAGGAGATTTGATTTCGAAAAAGATTATCGAATGATTTTTGGTATAGAGTACACATCATGCTTGAGGACAAGCATTGGCTAAGTAGGGGGAATTTGATAGCAAGTTAATTTTATGCTTTTAATGTATTTATTTTTGGCTATTTTTTGAATAAGATGCTACTAAACTTGTGTTTTCCTTATTAGGGACGAAATTCGAGTGTCAAAATTCAAAACCAAACAAAATGGGCTAAATTAGAACGAAAAACAAAGAGGAGGGCCAAACTGAAGAATTAGTGGTTGACCGGTTAAAATTAGATTTTTAAAATTGTCAAAATTCTATAAATGTTTAAATTTTATTTTTAGTTGATATTTTTAGGAGAAATATTGCTAAATATAGCATGAGGAATGTGTATAAATACTTAGTATTGGTGGCCTTTGAGGGATACGCTTGAGTACACATTTAGTTTGGGAAAAAAAATAATTCATTTCATTTCTCCATTTTTGTGTCAGTGAGGTTTTGACATTCTACCATTATTTCTTCCATTTCAACACTTTGGCTAAATTGTTTCCCAAGTCCCTTCCCCTTTCCACTTACCACCATTTCCATTAAAAATCATTTCCATACGCCAACTAACATGATTAATTTCATGCTCAACTAGTTCCCTTTTAGCTTTGGTCCAATTATCACTCCGACAATACAATCGTGAGAGTATGAACTCGCACTAAAAATTTTTCAACACGGTATTCACTATCTCTTCGATATATGGATAGTACAAATTCGTTCCTTAAAGTCAATTCAGTTTCAATTCAAAAAGCGCGCATTGGATTGGAGTTATTTGGCGTACAGTTGAGAAGTCGAGTCGGCCGTGCTGTATTCGAATTCTCGCAAACAAATTGGCATGTTCAGATGGAAAAAGCCAGTTAGATTTCATCAAGGGAGATAGTGACTGAATAGTGATTGAATTTAAACAACCCACGCGGTTGAGGCCGTTGATTCAAGTTGGGTTCTTTAGAATGCAAGGTTGCTACGGACTTGAATTGCAAATGCGTGTTTCGCAGTTAGATAATCGGTAACGGTTGGTTTGAAGGTTGTATCGGAATCAACCACAAAAGGAAGAATTTATGGTTGAGACGTTCTTGATGCTATGACCAACTTATCGCTTGGAAAGGAAAATCCATTTTTTAAGGATCGGTTTAAGTTCAGAGTGTACCGAGAATGAGGCTAAGGTTAAATATATTTAATTTAATTCACTTAATTTCATTTTACAAACATAATTCTATTTTTATTTTATTTTATATTTGTTTATTTTGTTCTCTATATCAACTAAATTTCCTGCCTTTGTTCATTTATATTACAACTCCGCACATTCAAGTCGAGGGCACAACAGCTGCCTAGACTCAGAAATCTGGTCACCAAAAATAGGAAAATTAGGAATCATAATCTATGTGGGATCGACCCTACTACTCAATAATACTATTTAGTATTATTTTGTTGTAGGAATTTATATTTGGTGGATTCGATGCCCATCACCTTGTCAGTAAACACTCCGGTTGACTCAACAACGAACTCATCTTCGGTCTCTGACCATGGAATGTCTTCAAGATTCCTAAACCATCGCTTACAATAGTTAAAAATAAACACAAATAAAAGTAGATAAGATTTTCTTTTTTGGTCGATGGAATGGTTATTTTTACCTAATTCCAAAACCAATGACTGGTTTTTCATCGAAGAGAAGAGTTTTGGAGTCTTTTACCTTTATATCGTGATGCTTCCACTGACCGTGAATGCTGTCATATTTGAACATGTATGTCACATATTCCCGGCCAATAATAATTATTTTTTATAAAAAATCCTAATTTAAGAGTTTAAACACAACTTTTAGCCAGTTGATTAATTAGCCATTGCCATGTAATTTGTCGTAATAAAGGGATCATTGACGGTAACAAGTTTAACATCGTTCCTCTGAAGAGCAACTCTAGCAACCAAACGTTCGATTCTTCCAAATATTGACACATTTTTATTTTTGGCTTAATGACAAAATTGGACTAACGTTTACATTTCTGTATCTTTTTTAGCCATCAAAATTTCTGTAAACAAATTTGATGAAAGTACCGTTAAAAAAGTTAACGGAATGATGTGAAATATTTTATAGGATGTAGTTTATTACTTATATAACTAAATAAAATAATTACACGTGAAAAATAATAAAATAAATAAATAATTCATGAAGTTAAAAAAATAACTCTTAATTTAAATAAAATAAACATAATTATCTAAAAAAATCAAAATGAATGCATATTTTTATTTACTTAGAGGTTTCAAAAAGATAATTAATAAATCAAACTGAAAATATTGAATGTGTGCATTCATTTTGAATTTTTTAGATAATTATTTTTATTTTATTTAAATTAAGAGCTATTTTTTTAGCTTCATGAATTAATTATGTTATTTTTTATGTGCAATTATTTTATTGGATTATCTAAGTAATAAATTTTATCTCATTAAAGATTTCACATCATTCTGTTAACTTTTTTAACAGTAATTTCGTCAAATTTGTTAAAAAAGAATAATTTGAAAAAAAGAACAAAGCTCAACAATACAATTAGGACTATTTTGACAAAATATGTAAACATTAGTGGCCAAATTTGTCATTAATCTTTTATTTTTCATGTTTAATTAGTAGTGAAATTATTTAAATGCATTTAAAATTATAATAAAAATAATAGATCGGGTGATTTCCGTAAATCCCGATATTGATCTTCTTGTCTGAAGCTGCTTAAATCATGTCAAAACAAAAGTAAAATAAAAAATATTTAAATTAATGAAGAAATAGTGTATTAATAGAACGAATGGAAAATCCAAAAAAAACAAAAAGGAAAATGAAGTGAAGTGAATTAACCATTGGCAATAACGAGGAAAATAAGAGAGTGGAGATGTAAAATTTAAGTGAGTCAGAGAGCCAATGAGGGGTTATTTAAAGCAAGGCTATTTTTTTTTATAAAAGTCACTCGATTTTTTTATTATTATTTATAAAAGTATCTAGCTTTCTAATGAAGTATGTAAATAACTTGAAATGAATAGTGAACATGAGTGGTGCCAAAGAGTTTGGCTTTATCACCTTATCATGTCAGTCAATGATTGGTCCGATTGCTTAAAAAATTATTCATTTGAGTGATGCCAATGTATTTGGCGTCACCAATATAAATACCCCTCCAATATCTGTATTTCGTGGGAGGGAATAAATTTTGGGTGCTGCCAATTAAATTGGCATCACCTAATTCACTTTTTTGGTAGTGCCAATTGGATTGGCGTCACCCCCAAATAATAATAATAATAATAATAATAATAATATTATTATTATTATTATTATTATTTTACGTCACCTCATGTGAAAAAAAAATTTACAAAACAAGTTTTTATATAGACATCTGTTAAGTATAACTCATATTTCAGTCAAATTTGAGAAATAATTTTCTAGTTAAACTTTATTTATTTGTTTCAATTAAACTCTGATTAGTTTATATTATTTTATTATTATTTGACTTATGAATTTATCCTGTAAGTATACTCTTTTACAACCTTAGAAAATACACACATTAGAGATTAGAACTCATAACACATTTAGAGAATTTTGTGTTTACGTTTTAAGGGTTCTTTTTTTTGGGTTTTCGAGGTTTAATTTTTATCTTCATTTTTGTACTCTTCGTTCTTTTACTATTATAGTAAAATTATTTTTACCCGTGATTTTTATCCTCTTTGGAGGGGTTTTTCCACATTAAATTTGTGCGTTTAATTTCTCAATTTCTTCTGCTATTTTTACTTGTTCGTTGCTTAATCGGGTCGATCCTCAACAAGTGGTATCAGAGCTAATTCAATTTTCATAGATTAGCCCGTTTAGAGATGGAAGCAATAAGGTTTGAAATTGATAAGTTCGATGGTGAGATAAATTTCAATCTATGGCAAGTTCAGATGATGGCAATTCTAGTTAAAACCTGCTTGAAAAGGTTGTTATCGGGAAAAAGCTTGAGAATCTAAATAAAATAGAATGGGAAGAGCTTGATGAAAATGCCTTGTCTACAATTTAGTTGTGCCTCGCGAATACGGTATTGCAGGAGGTATTGATGGAGAAAACCTCATTCGACTTGTGGAAAATGTTAAAAACTCTTTATGCAACTAAGTCTCTGGCTAACCATTTAGTGTTGAAACAACATTTATTTACGTTTTGCATGAACGAAGGTAAGCTTTTTAGAGATCACATCAGTCAATTCATTACTCTTTTAAATGATTTAAAGAACGTTGAGGTTCAGATTGACGATGAAGATCAGACTATGCTATTATTGTGCTCTTTACCTCCTTTATACAAGTCTTTCAAGGAGACTTTGATTTATGATATAGACAAACTCTCGTTTGAAGATGTGAAGGGTCATTTGTTGAGTAGAGACAAACTTGACAATGAGTTTGGTTTGGATAGCAAAGTAGATAGACAAGCTTCCGTTTTGGTAGCATCAAAGAAACGAGACAAAAGGTGTAGTGATTGTAAAAAGTTAGGTCACATCAAAAGAGATTGTTATAAATTGCGAAATAAAAGAGCTGTTGAAAGTAACGAGGAAGATGTAGCTAGTGCTAATTTAGCCGATGAAAGTAGTGATGATTTCTTGTTAGTGTCAACGAGCGATAACTCCAAGTTTACGTTCAGTTTACGTTTGAGTGGATCCTAGATTCGGGATGTTCTTTTCACATGTGTCTCAATAAAAAATGGTTCTCCACATATAGTTCGGTTGAATGTGGTGTTGTGCGCATGAGAAACGATTCATCTAGTAAGGTAATTGGTATTGGTACTGTTAAAATTAGGATACATGATGGGACGATTAGGACACTCTCAGATGTTAGGTATGCACCTGATTTATCTCCTTGAGTATTTTAGACTTGAAAGGATGCAAAATCAACATCGAGTCGAGAGATATTAAAGTATCTTGTGGAGCTCTCGTTTTGTTAAAAGTTAAAAGGACCGACAATCTTTATATTCTGGAAGGTTCTATAGTGACTAGTGAAATCGGACATCCCTCGTTCGTTACGGAGTCGAAGTCAACTCATTTAGAGTGGAGGCAAGTTGGTCATAGGAGGGAAAAAAGGTATGATCATTTTGTTGAAGAGAAGTTCTCTTTTGGATGCAAGTTTTGAAAAGTTAGTTTACTGTGTTCGTGAAAATCAGACCCGGTTAGTTTTGATTTAGCAATGTACAAGTCAAAAGCTAGAAGTCTTCCAGTTTCTAAGCATAGATTCGACCTAGTTAATTCACTGCATAGTTCAAGATAGGCTCGTGGCGGGCTTTGACAAAGATGGCGTTGTGGAAATATGAGTCAAGGTGGAGATTTGTTAAGTATGACTCATATTTTAGTAAAATTTGAGAAATAATCTTCTAGTTAAACTCTGTTTATTTGTTTCAATCAAACTCTGATTAGTTTAGATTATTTTATTATTATTTGACCTATGAATTTAGCCTATAAATCGACTCTTTTACAACCTTAGAAAATACACCCATTAGAGATTAGAACTCATAACACATTTAGAGAATTTTGTGTTTACGTTTTGAGGGTTCTTTGTTTTTGGGTTTTCGGGGTTTAGTTTTTATCTCCATCTTTTGTACTCTTTGTTCTTTTGCCATTATAGTAAAATTATCTTTTCCCGTGATTTTTTACCCTCTTTAGAGGGATTTTTCTACGTTAAATTTGTGTATTCAAATTCTCAATTTCTTCTACTATTTTTACTTGTTCATTGCTTAATCGGGTCAATCCCCAACAACCTCAATTCTCATTTCCCTTATTTTCTTAAGCGATGTGAGATATGAGTGTATATAAACTCATAATCTCATTTGCAGTTTGTTCCTAGACAAGGTAGGATTGCTTACTCTTTTAACTAACAACATAAAATTAAAGGCTACATTTAGTTCTTAAAAATTAAAGAAAAAACTTTGTACAACATTAAATTCTAACAAAATATATTTTGTTTTCTTTAAATGCTATCCTTTTGTTTGAGATTGTTTAGATAATAATTTGAGGAGGTTGGTTATTAGACAACTAATTATTATCTTTAAATTATTTTTGGGGTAATTCTGGTAAATAATTCATGTTACTTATTTTATAATTTTTTTTATCATGAAAATTTTATATATTCGTACCGTAATTGTGTTATTTTTCATTTTATAATCATGTATTAATTTATATTTAAAAATATTATTTACACTTGCAAACTTTTTATCTTTTTTTTACAAATAAGAAAAAAATAAAAATATTCTTATAATAAAATATTATTTTGTAAATATGTAAAATTATTTAAGTAATTTTCTTGGTTGATTTAGTCTGAACTTGACACTAAATTTATATTATTCTTTTATTTTATTTTTTATAGGAAGAGAGGCAGAGTTGTTTCATGTTTGTATCTAAAATTGTGTTAATAGAAGATTAAGTAATAGTACAAATTCTTTGACATAAAATTATCTATTGACTAATGTACTTTTTACTTTTAGAAATATAGAGAAATGTAAAAATAAACATATCGGGTTAATATAATAATATATAATTATTGACAAAATAAAATCTATATTTAACATATTCAAAAATAAAAACTAAAACATGCGTCACTATATTATCTCTATTAATTTTACACTTTAATATCCATATATAAAATATTATGTGTTGCTATATGTGTAAGTTTGTCTTTTTATTTTTACATCGATAATATTTGTATAAGAGTCTATAATTTTTTTATTTTGTTAGAGTTTAATGCTGTATAATGTTTTGTCTTTAATTTTTAAAAATGAAGTGTAACCTTTAATTTTATGTTGTTAGTTATAAGAATAAATAATCTTACATTATCTAGGAACAAACTGCAAATGAATTATGAATATATATAGATTCATATCTCACATCACTTAAAAAAAAGGAAATAAGACTTGAGGTCTATATAAAGACTTGTTTTGAAAATTTTATTTTCACATGAGGTGACACCAAAAAAATAAAAATAAAAAGATACTGGGGGCTGCCATGGGTGACACTGATCTAATTGGCACCCCAAAAAAAAGTGGGTTGGGTGATGCCAATCTAATTGGCATCACCACAAAAAAAATTCTCTCTCATGAAATATAGGTATTGGAGGGGGTATTTATACTGGTAACATTAAATACATTGGCATCACCTAAAAGAATAACTTTTTAAGCAACCGAGTCAATCATTGATTGATGTGGCAGGGTGGTGATGCCAATCTTATAGGCACCACCTATTTCCACTTTTCATTTCAGATCATTTAAGTACTTACTTGAAAAGATGGGCTATTTTTATAAATAATTAAAAAATTAGGTCATTTTTAGAAAAAAAAGCCTTAAAGCAAAGAGATTGAGTGTAGAGAAATACGAAAGTGAATTTTCACGTGACAAGGCATCAAAGTTTACATCATATAGCTACCGTATAAAGGTTTTAATTATTCCTTGGGAAGAAAAAAAAGCGGAAAGGTACCTAGAGCCGCTGTTTTTCTTTTACAAATTTTGCATTAGCTGCTAGATTTAGCAGGGCTTGAGGACTAGTAAATACACGCGTGCGTTAATGGTATCTGCTAATTCATAGAAGTTTGTTGAGGAAGACAGTAAAATTCACTTGCTTGATTGAGACTGAAAATCATGTTTCTCATTTTAGAACATTCAGCGGCTTAAAAGCCGTTGGTTTAAAGGGCTGAACAATCTTACCCTAATAATATAAATACAAATAGTTTATTAGCAAAATAGAACAACCTAGAAATTAATTATGAAATAGGCATATTGCATAATAACTAGCTGATGTGGTTTGATAAATCGGCAGCACCATCCCCACTTCCCCTATAAAATCATTAGTTTTTTTATAAAAAAAATAATTTTTTTGTGTTGCCATTGTGTTAGGCGACGTTGGTATGTATTTTTTTAAATAAAATACCTGTATTTCTTTGGGTATTCTGGAGAAAAAAAATTTAATGGTATCGCTGGTGTGTTAGGTTGCACCGGTGGGTTTTAAATTTTTTTAAGTTGATCAAAAGATGTCTGAAAAAGGAAAAAAAAAGAAGCTAGAAAGTAAAAAAAAGTTGGGGAGCACGTATCTTTTGCTGCTGTTCTCTTACGTTGGTGTCGTTAATGGGTCTACTAAATCTTTGCATGGTGTTGCCGTCACTGACAATGGTGGATTTGTCAATGATTTTCAGTTCCAAGACCATGTTTCAAATTATTTGGCTTGCAGTGGTGGGGGATACGCCGATTCAACTTTGCATCGTTGGAGTTTCTCGGTTCCCGAAATGTGTTTTACCGGTAAAGATGAGAATGAAAGATTATATTTGTTAAAGTTTTATTTTTTGTTTATAGAAGGAAGGGCGATATTCTTTTATACTTCATGTACCATTATCGCCCTTCCTTCTTTAAACAGAAAAGGAAACCTCAACAAATGTAATCTTTTATTTTCATCTTCACAGGTAAAACACAGTTTGGGAACTGAGAAACTCCGACGATACAAAGTTGAATCGGTGTATCCCCCACCACTGCCGACTAAATAATCTGAAACATGGTCTTGGAACTGAAAATCATCGACAAATTCATCATTGTCGTTGGCGGCAAAACCATGCAAAGATTTAGCAGGCCCATTAACGACACTGGTGTAAGAGAACGACGGCGGTGGACGCGGGCTCCTCAACTTTTTCTTTTTACTTTCCAGCCTTTTCTTTTCCTTTTTTTAAGACAATTTTTGATTAAATTTAAAAAAAATTTAAAACCCACCGGTGTCACTTGACACGCCGATGGCACCATTAAAATATTTTTCTCCGGTACACCCAAAGAAATAAGGGTATTTTGTCAAAAATATATATTGGTGCCACCTGATATAATGGAGACACCAAAAAATTATTATTATTTTTTAAAACTAATGATTTTATAATGATTAGGTGAAAATGGACGTAGTGTTGTCGATTGGTTAAGCAGCACCAACTAATTACTGTGCAATCTGCCTATTTTGGTAACTAATTTCTTAACTGTCGTATTTCGGTAATAAATTATTTCTTTATATATTAGTAAGGTATAAAAGTCAATATTTGAACGTTTGCTAGTGGTTGCTCCGCATGGCATTGGTTGCTGGCAAATTGAAATAAAATAAAATTACGAAAATTATAATTTATAATAAATAAATGGTCTATATTTTAAATTATCAAATATTACTTTTTATAAACAATGTCAAATATTATTTTTTATCCATTCCAATCTAAATGTGTTTTTATCTATTGTCATATATGTAATTTAAATTAAGTTTTAATTAGACATTTGTTTATTATTAAGTTTGTATATCATATTAATTATTATCAAATATTATTTTATTATAAAATAATTTTCTATTGTCAAAAGGAAACGCTGCTATAATATTCTGTAACAAATATATTTATGTTGTGTTTGTTTTAATAAGAACAACTTTTAAAAAAAGATTTAAGAAAAAATTATCAAACAATGAAAATTATTTTACACAAAATCATCCAAACACTAGAAAATATCAACTTTTCTAAAAAATCATTCTATTTTTTAAAAATCATTTTCCAAAAATTGTTTTTAGTGAAACAAACACAACTTAAGTGTTGAATATAATGAGATTATTTGATAAATCATAAATATGAATTTTAAATTATGAAAACTTTATATTTTACAAGTTAATCTTTATTTTTATAATATTTTATGTTATTTTAAACGAAGTCTAATTTAAAATGACTTTGCAACAACACTTTCATCCTCGATTGCCCTCATTAAGCCATGGATCATTCTTGTAACAACCTGTTTTTTAGCGGTGTCAGAAATAATGGTTTCAGGGCTACAAATTCGACGAGCAAGTTTGTAATTATTATTATTTAATATTTACGAGTCAAATATCATTTTAAAAAGATTTTTAATATGATAATTTATGTTCTATGAATGATTAATTAGGTTCAAGTGGTGAGACCCTAAAGTCAAGTAGTTTTAGAAAATGAGGTATCAAAACCTCATTTCTATAAACTGTGCCGTAAATATTTTTATAAATATTTACGGAGTGTTATTAAAGTTGTATTAAAGTTTTGTTAAGAAATTTTAATGTTTAAATAGTTAATTAATTAAAAAGGACTAAATCATAAAAGATGTAAAACCTAATTTCTATTGAATTTTAATGATTAAACAGCATAGTTAGCATAAGTGGGAGGATATTTGTAGCAAATAAACCATTCTTTTTTAGTGGGACGGATGGTTGGTAATTCTTTTGCATTTTATCCCATACTTTTAAAGTAAAAAAAATTATAATAATGAAAACATAATAAAATAAAACATAAGTGAATATTCATCATCTTTCTTCTAAATTGGAACCAAATGCTCCACGGGAGTTTCCTTTAAGCTTTCGGCTATTCTTATCTACTCATGCACGGTATGATTTCTTAATTCATCTCTTATAATTTTTATATTTTTGACATCGTTGCAACTAGATCCAATTAGCTCGTACCTTCAATTTTGAAATTGTTAAAGATTTTGAATGTTTTCATTGATGAATCTTTGTGATTTTAGATGTTAAATGATTAATTTGAAGTATTATTTGTTATTTATGAGTATTGTATTAAGTGATTTTAGATGAATTTAATGATTAGGGATTAAATTGTTGAAATAGTAAAAATAAAATGACTTGATATGAAATTGTTGCAAATATGGGCTGTATTGGAAACTATGAACATTCGATTGACATGAATTGTCAATAAATTTTGTTTATTTGCATGATTAGAACATAATGACTAAATTGAATAAAACTAAAAAGTTAGGGGCAATTTTGTAAAACTGTAAAAAATGACTAAAATGCATAAAATAATTTTTTTACTATCTAAATTAATAAATTGAATAAAATTATTAATTTATAACAAGATCGACTGGAAAATCAAGGAGAATAGAAAATTACCAAAAAGCCCCTGTACTTTTATATTTCTGAAATTTAGCAAGGTAAGTTCGTAACTTGATTAAATCAATCAATTGTGGTTTTGATTATTTAATATCTAATTGGTTATATATAAATTGAGTTGATTGGCTTGAAGGAAAATGATTAAGACCATAGTTGAAAGACACTATGGCACTATACCAGAGAATAAATAAGACCATAATTGAAAGACACTATGACACTATCCCGAAGGATAAATAAGACCATAGTTGAAAGATACTATGGCACCATAGCAGAAATGAGTAAGACCATGACGGAAAGACATTATGACATCATGATTCTATCGAGTAAGACCATGACTGAAAGATGTTTGGCATCACGATTCTATCGAGTAAGACTATGACTGAAAGACGTTATGGCATCACGATTCTATTAAGTAAGACCATGATTGAGAGACGTTATGGCATCACGATTCTATCAAGTAAGACCATAGCTAAAAGATGCTATGAGATCACAAATCAAACAAATAAGATCATGGTTGAAAGACACTCTGGCAACACGATGGAAAACAAATAAGACCATGGTTGAAAGACACTATGGCAACACAACAGAAAATGAATAAGACCATGGCTGAAAGACACTATGGCATCAAGATGAGAATAAATAAGACCATGGTTGAAAGACACCATGGCATACTCTGATCATTTGATATTCAGGAAACACGTTTCAAGTGAGGTAGGTATCGTAAGTATGAATACGAGTTGAATGTTTGACTAGTATAGTCTGATAATGTATGTTAATGCCTTGGTGTAATTATATATTCTTATTATGTCTATAAATTCATTAAATCATGATGTTGTAGTGTGTTTAAAGAATTAAATAGTTACTTGAGTGTTTGCCTAATATTCGATGTTATTTCATTTGATTCAATGGGCATAAAAAAGGGAGGAATGGTAAGTATTCAAATGACTTATATTATGAAAACTATGAAAAATAATGAAAATGAAATGTTAAATGAAAGTATGACTATGTTCATGGAATTGATGATTTCAAGTGAGATTCATGTTTGATGACTTATTTTATATTATTCAAGTAAATTATGAATTTATGCATTAACATGTGTTGTTGATGATGCTTAGGCTTGTGCCAAGCTATTGGTTGGATTGTATTATGTTGGTTTTAAAGAAATACATTGAAATGGTAAGTGACCAAATGAAAAAATGCTTATATGTATGAAAGAGTGGTAAGAATCAAAGAATGTAATTTCTCATGAAATGGTTTATTGTGTAGTTGATTTTAAAAGAGTTATACTTAAATGCACTAGCTTGTGGCTATGGTTAATGTTATGTTTATGCCTTGTATGTTATGAAAATGAAATTGGTGAGAATAAGTAATGAAATGATAAGTTCATAGTTAAGATGTAATGTGATGAAAAGAAAGGATTGTTGAGTTAAAGGACTTACTTGTAAGGAAGAAATTTACTTATGCTATATGCAAGTTTACTTATGTCATAAATATATACACTAGTTTATGAGTTAATAATGTAATTAAGTTTATGCTAAGTAAATGGAATGGTAAGTAAGTAGATGAAATGGTTCATCGTTTTAAGGAAAGGTTAATAATTATGTAAGCAACCTATGAGACCTTATTATGTTATGAATAAAAGGTGTATGTAATGTTTATAAATATACTTAATTATGAGTTGAATGGTGTTCAATAGGTTTATACTAAGTTTAAAGTATTGGTGTTGAATCACATTTAATCTATATATGATAGTATTGAAGTGATAAGTTATGTTCAAGTTTATATGAACTTACAAAGCATTCATTACTTACATAGTCATCTTCCTCTTACTTTTCAGATTATTGGAAGCTCGATTGGTTTGGAAACTCGTCAGATATCTATCGCATTATCCAACGATTATATTGGTAGATTCTGATGTCTTGATCAAGGTTATAATGGCATGTATAGGTGGATTTGTGTATAAATGATCTAGTTATTGTTTGGAAATGAATGTTTTAAGTTACAACTTGATGATAATGCTCTGTAACCCTATTCTAGCGACGAATATAGGTTAGGGGTATTACAATTCTCATACTTGCATAGTTGTTGTGCCAATAAGTTCTAGTATAAAAACTCAGGGGATTTCCCCAGCAAGTCCCAATGATGACCCCAAATACACAACTTCGTTTATATCTTACAGTAGACCCTAATCCTAGTTAGCGAAGATACTTGCACCAGAGTATAGAAACTCCTTAAGAGGAATTTATCTATTCAACTAAAGTATCAATAGGTAAAGGGCTTATCACTTTGAATGACTTTAAATAAGGTGTTTGCTAAAGATTAGAAGAGCTAGAATTGTCTACAGTTGGAGGAATATTAGTAGTAGTTGGAAGATTTATGGGACCTGTTGAAGTTACTTATTCCTCGATAGAGCTAGGAGTAGATCTCTCTAATGCTTGATTTCAACAAGTCTCCTCCCTTTGTTGACAAGCCTCATTCTTCTTTTAGCAATCTTGTTCTTTTTTTTTTAATTGAAAGTCCATCTTATCTTGTTAAAAGACTTTCTAGTTTCTTGAGAAGGCCACTTCTTCTTACAAGCAAGATCTTTACTAGTACAAGTTTGACTAGCAATCATGTAACATCTGAAAATTTTCGATTAGACATGTGACACTATTCTGATAGTGGATATAGTGAATTATGAGAAATTAGAAAAATGAGCCAGCCAAACTAATTCTTATGAAAATAAAGTAATTTTAGATATGAAAATTTTGGAAATGAAAATGTGAGGAAATGACCAAATCACAAATTTTGAAAATTTCAAAGACTAAAGTATAAATTTGGCCAAAATGGAAAAAGTGAGTTATTAATTATAAGTTAGCATAAGTTGGAATATGTATTGGCATAATGAAAATCACTTTTAGGACTAAATTGGAAAGCTGGAAAGTACAGGGACAAAATTAAAAAAAATTTCATTCTCTCTGAAATTAGGTAAAAGTGTAATTTTCACCATTCATTGATTCATATTAAAGGTTAATTATGATATTTGGATTGAATAAGTGCTTATTGTTGTAAAGAAATTGTGCTTTGAGGCAAAAGGGGCAAAATAGTAATTTAGCCTTACAAGGGTATTTTGGTGATTTCTCAAAGATTTTACAATGGAAATATTATTTGGATAACAAATTTGATGTGTGGGATAAATTTGGACCATTACATGAGATTTTATAAGATGATTGGTTGTGGACAACAAACTTTAAAATGTGTGTTGACTTTGACTTCAATTAATTTCTTTAAATTGGTTAAAAGGAAGAGAAAGATGAGAAAAATCATTCTATAAGCCTTCTTTTGCCCCTAGTTTCTACCGTCCACCTATCCATGAACACCCCTCAATATTCTTTTGCTTTCATTTTCTTACATTTCTTCAAAAATCTTAACACTCACCTTGATTTTTACTGAAGTCACTTGGAAAATTAGCTTCCAAACTCATTTCCTCCATCATCTTTATCAAACTTCAGCTTAGGTTTTTTTGGATCCTTGAGAGAGAAAATAAAGCTAGAGAGAGAAAGTCTCATAAATGTAAGAAATGGTGATTTCACCTATTTTAAATTAATATTTGAGTTTAGTTATTTTAAAAAAATGTAACACCCTTACCTGACCCGATCGCCGGATCTAGAATACAAGGTGCTACGCTCCATGTTCGAATTGAACTAACACATCCATTAATAAATTCCCCAATTCCTATTCACGTAATACAAATATTATTTAACACGATTAGCTAATTGGCTTTGCCAATTCAAGAATTTATTACAATTATATACATTTAATTTAAGATGAAAAAATTTTACAATATTAAAATATTTACCTAGTTTTAGAAATGATATTCTGTTACTGTACTTAACTTCTGTAACAGCTCGTTTTTAGTCAAATCAGAATAGTAGTTTTGGGATCACAAATATGAGGTTTAAATATTTATTTTATTATCATTTTAAGGTCTACAGCATGATAGTATAATTGTGTGAAAATTTCGTTAAGAAATTTTATCATTTAAGTGCTCAATTTGATAAAAAGGACTAAATCGTGTAAAGTGTAAAGCTTGAGTTCTATTAGCTAAAGGTGTCTAATAGCTATGGAACCTTGAAATGGAGGTAATTATGTGGTAAATAGCCCATTAATGTGTTAGTGGATGATAATTGCTTGACAATTTTGTAATTTGAATTAATTATGAAGGTTAATTAAGTAAATAGGTAATTAAATGATAAATTATTAAAACAAAAGGCCATTTTATTTCATTCATATCCTTCCTAGCTGAAATTAGGGCATAGAAAAGCCATGAGAATAGCTTGAAGCATTCAACCTAGTCTCATTGTTCATGTAAGTGATTTTTGACTCGGTTTTTTATGATTCCTATGTTTTTGAGATAATTGTAACTTAACCTTGCTAGCTCAGGGACTAATTTGCAAAAATATTAAAGGTTTAGGGTTTTTCCATTGATGAATGTATATGTATTTTGATGTTTGATGATTGAATATGTATGGTTGTTGTTAGATAAACAACATTTGTAAAGTGATTTTTGGTAAAATTGTCAATTAGAGATTAAATTGAGAAATGTGTAAAATTGGTGGTAGAAATGTGAAATAAATGAAAAATATGGGCTGCTATGATAATAATAGAAATTTGACTAGCATGGTTAGGGACCTAATTTCTTGAATTTGTATTTTTATGAGAAAAGGACTAAATTGTAAAGAAGTTGAAATATTAGGGGCAAAAGTGTAAAGTTGAAATAATGTGATTTTTGCGATAAATTGAATAAATTGATAGTTGAATAAGTTAATTTTGATTACATATAGATCAAGAAAAATAAAGTTCAGATTTAGATCAGGGGAAAAATAAAGTATTGGACTAGTCGATCTATTCCGACGTTTTTGCGATCAAGGTAAGTTCGTATGTTAATAAGCATTATTATAATTGTGTTTTAAATGATTTAATATTGAATTAATTGTGAATATGACCTTACGGAGATTCTGTAATGTGAAATCCCGGTTGAACCTTAGGAATATATTAGGATATGAATGACATGTCATTAGAGGTTATGTGATTTGGGTGCTGGTTCGTAAGTCCTACCGGTGGCTGAGTTATCCAGTATGTGTTGCAGATTCTCGTCAGCTTGTGTGAATGACACCATGTAGCTATGCCATAGCCTTCAGCTTGTGTGAGTAGACCCGTTGATAGCTCGAGAGTGAGCATTATATGAGATATGAGATTAAGATAGCATCAGTTATATATTGGCGCTTAGGGTGCGAGATTCCTGAGTATCCAATATTATTCCAAATGGTTCAATGGGTATATCGAAGATATGAAATGGTGAGAAATAGATACGTATTAGTACAGGTATGTACGGAAACTATATGAGCATTGAATCTATGAAAGTTATGAGTTCATGATTACTTATGTGATTGAATATATGTTAACCTTATGGTTTAATGATTTTGTAGTTTATTATGTTCATACTACTTGATTTGGTGAATGAATGGTAAGCTTTACTTATTAACTATATGAGCTTACTAAGCTTTATAGCTTACTCTGTTTACTATTTCGTGTTTTAAGTGAATACTGAAGCTAGCTCAAATTGGGAGTCGTCGGAGATCTCATCACACTATCAAGCTATCACTTTGGTACTTTTGAACTTATGTATTTGGTTATATGGCATGTATAGGAGTTATTGTCATTTTGGTATATGTTAGTAATGGATTTAGCCATTTGAGTTGGCTTGTAAATGATGAATGGTTTGATATATAGATAGCCATGTGGTTTGGCTTATTTTGGCATGTTTGGTGATGTATATATATGTGAAAAAGGAATTTTGATATGTTGTGTATAATTGCTATATAAATGCTTGTTGTGAATTGGTATTTGGAGTATCAAATGGTTGAAATTTGAGATTGGTATGCTTTTGGTTTTAGGTAAAGTGATGCATAATTGATAGTGACCATATTAATGATTTGAAAATGTGAATTTGGTATGAATTGAATGGCTTATTGTGATAATTGTGTGCATTGTGATTGATGGTATTGATATAGCATGAATTGAGCTTGGTTTAGATGAGTTTAAATGCCATTTGAAGTTGTGGTCGTATGCCTTTTGGTTTGATTTAGGTGAAAGAAATTGGGGTGAGAAAGATGGCTTGGTAAATAGCCTATTTTTGTCCACATGGGCAGAGACACGGGCGTATGTCTCAGCCGTGCGTGACACACGGTCAAGTGACACTACTGTGTGTCCCCTGGTGTTTAATTAGAAATCAAGTCAGTATGCTCCACACGGTCCAGCACACAGGCGTGTGACTTGTTCATGTCAGTATGCTCCACACGGTCCAGCACACAGGCGTGTGACTTGTTCATGTGGCATAAGTCAGTATACCCTATAGGTTTGGCATAGCCTAGGACACGGCCTGGCACACGGGTGTGTGGGGCCATTTCGAAGGGCACACGGGCTGGTCACATAGGTGTGTGGTTGGCCTTGGACCCAAGTCAGGGAGTTACACGGGGTCAAACACAGGCTGGGACATGACCATATGATCCCATTTCTAATGTCCACACGGCCTGTGATACGGACGTGTGTCCCATGTATTTTGAAAAATTTTCTAAGTGTTCCAAAAATTTCTTGAGATATTGGTTTAGTCCCAAACCACTTCTAAAGCATGTTTTAGGCCTCGTAGGCTTGTATTAGGGACATCATGAATGTTTGTGAATGATTTATATTTGAAATTGGAAAATGTATGTGAAATGTATGATTGATTATGAAATAAGTCCGGTAATGCTTTGTAACCCTATTTCAGCGACGGATATGGGTTAGGGGTGTTACATTTATTAGTATCAAAGCTACGATTTAGTCGATTCTAGGACTAACGTAGTGTATGTGAGAGTCTAGCTATACATGCCATATGTAACCTGTTATAGTGTGATATCTCCTGACAGTTTAAACTGTGTTTTCATATAGTAATGGATCCCAATCGAGCAGCGTCTAATGACATTGAAAGTAATGCACCAGCCTCCATTCACGGAGTAGTGCAATTTGAGTCGAGACGGGTAGTAAGGGAGGAGAGGCTAAGGAAGCCTTCTTCCAAATGATGAACGAGTGGTTCACTAAGTTTGTCCGAACAAATTTGTCTTCCATTTATGTGTTATCATAGACGTCTATTTTGAAATAGAGATTTATAGCTGTTTGACATTTTGGCAGATTATACTCGCGGATTTGTTCTTTGATAGTTGTCTTTACGGACTCCTACACAATTACTTCCTTAAGAGATAATCCTTGTGGACTCTTATTTTCATATTTCTGGAAGAAGAATATAGATAATTATCAGACGAATCTGGTAGAACTCCTTTGATTATGCCTTATAGGCAAATCTAGAGGACCGCCCTTATGCCATGGCCATGGATTTGTTGTCATTCATATAGATTACTCCGTAGAGTCTCATACTACCCTTAAAGGGATTTCATACTACTCGTAAAAGGCTTTCATAACTATGTGGACATATTCTTTATACAAGCCAACTGAACCTTCATAAAGCCGAATACCATTAATACTCATTTTTCATATAGTCTGTCTAAACCTATTATATCCTCATTGTTAATTTCAACACATATGTGTTCCCCCGCAAAGTAGGTGATTTGCTAATCTCGATTTGTATTCACATGCCCTATTGGAAGTAAAATGTATAACATATCATATTCCCCGTTACTCCTCCCATCATAACCACACTTCGGCGGACCTCTATTACTTTTCATATCATTCATATACATGCATTTCATACACAAGCACTCAGCCAATACCACTGTTAATACACAACACGTTATTATGTCAAATAGTTTATCTAAACAACATGGTTAAACTTACTGCTAGCCATGCATTTGTATATCAACACACAACACGCAAAATGATACATCAACATTCAACTGTAGAATAACTCATCATTTGTTGAACACTAAGTTAAACATACCCAACACATGAGATTGAAGAAATAAATGAACAACCATTTAAGACCTGAGTTCTGGAACTCACCTAGAAGTTGACACCGAATCCATCTACTTAGCTTTTCCCTTATTTCTCGAGCCTCCTTAACTAACTAAACATAACAATCATTTCATAAATCCCACGAAGATAATTCACAATCATAAGAACCACAATTTGTTTGCATGCAGAGGTAATTTAATGATTATCCGTAACTTTACCCATTACATAAAAAATCAACCGTTTAACGAAATCCTTAACTCTCTTCCCTTTTCTTAAATTCATTAATATAGAAAGGTTAGAAAGCTTATTAGTTACAAAATTTTTCAGGTTCTTAGACTCAAACTTCAGTCTCTTCCCTCTATGCATAACATCCCTTAACCCTTCTCTTTTCCAAAACAAACTAGAGAAAAAGATGAAGAAAGAAAAAAATGAAAGAATAGCACCAAAGAATAAACGTCTCTCCTTTATATAACCGTCCCGCACTTCCTTCACCAAAATCAATTCAATAGCAAAATATATACCCCCATCATCATGGTCCCCCCAAGAAGATTTCTAGTTAAAAAATAACAGAACTAGAGGTTGAAATCCAACCTTTTATCAACCAGTCCGCAAATTGCTCTTATTTACCTTAGAGCCCACTCAAATAGAAAACTTTTCAATTTAATACCCAAAGTTACCATTACAAATCAAGCTTTAACTTTTCTGAATGTGACAATTCTCCCACCCTTAAAGAAAATTTCATCCCTGAAATTGCTGACGTACAATCAGAAAAGAGGTGGAATCATTGTGAATTTATTCTTTCGCTGTGGCCCCTTTTTCTTAAGATGCTAAATATACCTTATCTTATCTTTACTTGAACTGAAAGCTTAGCATTATATGCAGTTGTACCAATTTGCTTGCAGATCAATTCACGTGGCTAATAATAAACGAGGATTAGCTAAACCACACTAGGGCGGCATATACTAACGAATAATTTCACATGAGATACTTCAAAAAATCTCCGTACCTCAGTACTTAATCCATACATAACGTAATGTGGCTAGCGCTACATAGTCTTTGTACAAAATGTTTCTTCAAACAATTGCACTATAATAAGATTCTGCAGATAGATGCTTTTGTAGATAGTCTTATCGGAGAGATATAAGATGTAGTCTTACTGAGTGTCAAAGTATATAGCCTTAACGGATGGCTACCTTGCAGTATTCATTTTGGTGGATACATAATAGGCGAACCCAAATTGGTGGATACTTGCTTATGTGATCTATACTGATGAATATTCCCACTTTTCTTAATACCAAGGGTTTAAAGAAACCCTTATGAGATATTAACAACTATCAAGTATGGATTAGAGGGTTTGAACAGTTATTACAATTCTTTTTAAACTTGAAACCTTCAGTAGACTATTGGCTTATATAACCAATCGCAGAGAAGTGGAAACCATGACTTTCCCAGTTTGTTTTCCCCCAATTTTCTCATCTCTTGAGTTTTTTCTAAATCCCTAATCTCATTTCTCTTTGTTCATTTTCTTCTTTTGCTTTTCC
Source organism: Gossypium hirsutum (assembly GCF_007990345.1). Classification (NCBI taxonomy): domain Eukaryota; kingdom Viridiplantae; phylum Streptophyta; class Magnoliopsida; order Malvales; family Malvaceae; genus Gossypium; species Gossypium hirsutum. The sequence continues at coordinate 95,621,289 of NC_053424.1, forward strand.
GTTTGTCATCATCCCCTTCTCTCTCTCTCAGAACGTAATTAATTCCAAAGGTAATCCTTTCTTCTTTATCGTCATTTGCTTTTCCTTCTATTTCAAATGGCTAGAATCAGTATAGGTCTAAGGGGTAGGGTTAGGGGCCACGGTGGCTGAAATCTTATAGGTCATGTGTAACAGCCCATTTTTGGGTCAGATCGGAACAGTGGTTTCAGGACCACAAATTTGAAGTCAAAAACATTTATTTTTTTATTTTAATAAGTGTTTACAGTATGATATAATGTTCGTGTGAAAATTTTGTAAAGAAATTTTACCGTTTGAGTGGTTAATTCGGTAAGAAGGACTAAATCGCGTAAAGCGTAAAAGTTAAATTCTATAAGTTAGAAGTATTAAATGGCTATGCAATTAAATAGAGAAGGTCCTTATGTGGTAAATATCCCATTTATGAGATAGTGGAGGTTAGTGGAGTGGCATTTGGTGTATTTAGTAATATTTTTAAAGGGTAAAAAGGTAAATAGGTAATTAAAGTTAATAATAAATAAAATAAAAGCCAAAACCATGTTATATTTTTTCATCTTCCATCGAATATAGAGAAAAGAAACAACCATGGTTGTGTTTTAGGGTTCGGCATCTTCATGGCTCAATTTGTAAGTGTTTTGAGCTCGGTTTTTGATGATTTTTATGTTTTTGTGATCGTTGCTTCGTGTTCTAGCTAGCCCGTACCCTAATTTCTGAATTTGTTGATGAATTTGTGAGTTTCCATTGATGATAGCTTGATGTTTTTGAGTGTTGATGATGGAAAATAAATTATTGTTGTTAGATTAACAAGTTTTATAAAGTGATTCTGAGTAAAAATGTCAATTTTGGACCAAATTATATAAGGATGAAATTTAGTGGTTAAAATGTGAAATAAATTAAAAATATGGGCTAATAGTAATATATGGAAAATTCGGCTAGCTTGGGTTTGTGTTTAATTTCATGAAATTGTGATTTTAAGTGATAAGGACTAAATTGCAAAAATGTGAAATATAGGGGCAAAAATGTAATTTTTCCAAAATGTGTAAATTGTGTTAAATTGAATGAAATGTTGATTAAATAAGTAAATTTTGATATTATATAGATTGAGATAATCGAGAATTGAATCTAGAACAGGGGAAAAACAAAGTATCGGACTAATTGATCCGTTCCTTCGTTTTAACGACCGAGGTAAGTTTGTATGTAATTAGCATTGTTAAATTTATGCTTTTAATGCTTTGATATTATATAAATTGTACATACATGACTATTGTTATGTTTAACGACATTTCGGCTAAAAAAATGGCATTTAGTGTGCGGTTCGAAATAGTTTCAGCTAAATGTGGCACTTGGTGTGCGATTGGAGATAGCTTCGGCTATATATGTATATGGCACTTAGTGTGAAAAATATTAAGAATGGCACTTGGTGTGTGAGATATTGAGTATGACACTTAGTGTACGAGACATCGAAGATGCAACGACATTGCGTGTATGTATGAAATGGTAAGGATCGGTACAGGTATGTACATGAGTTATGATGCATCTTTGTAATGAAGTAAATAAGTAAGTCATGTTTATGAGAATGATTTTGTGATGACCTTGTGATTATGGGTCCATGATTATGTTGTATAAATATGTATTTATACCATGATGGTGGAAATGATTGGTGAAGGTGTGATGAGCTTATTTATCATCATCTTTGTACTAAAACTGTTTTGGATAGTAGCTGTAGTCCAAATTTGTAAATTCACAAAAAATTGTGAAAATAGATTTAAAGGATGAATAAAATATAAAATTAGATCTTATTGAGTCTATTTTTACATAGAAGAAACAGTGTACGCAAAAGACTTTCAGATTATGAGATATTTGAATTTTTGTGAGACAAGGTCAGAATGATCTCGGAATCCCCTGTTCTGATTTTTAAAAATGATTAAAAATTGTTAAAAAATAATTATGGGTTATAGTTTATATTTTTAGAATAGTTGATGAGTAAATTTTCTAAATAAATAAACAGGAACATCATTCGAATTCTGTATGAGGATATAATTAATTTTTAGTGAAGAGGGGTCGGAACTATTGGACAGTGAAAAATGGGTAACTTTGAAGAATAAACTGTACTTATTAGCTAAACCAAAAATTTTGTAAATTTTATGGTAATAATATATGTGAGCCTAGTTTCAGATAAAATTAACATATCTTAATTTTGAGCTCCATAGCTCCATAAATAAATAATTTAACGACTATGACTCGAGTAGACAGCTGGACTGAAATTTGAACAAATAGTGGAATAATATGCAATTATAATTGTGATACCTTGAGAACATGTTGTAAGAATTTGGCAAAAGCATATTAATAAACTGCTTATTATTTTCATATGAACTTACTAAGCTTTATAGCTTACCCCTCCCTTTTCATCTCTTATAGGTTTATATAGCTAGCTCAGGTTAGAGATCGCCGGAGATTCAATCACACTATCAAGCTATCATTTGGGGTATAAGTATTCAAATACTTAAGTCTCTGGCATGTATAGGGGCTCTATCTTTGTAATTATGTCAATGCTAATGTGGCCAAATGTGTTGGCCTATAATGGTTATAGTCTAATTTATATATAGCCATGAATGATGGCTTATGCTGATCATATGATTATTCATGTGTATTTGCCAATGTTTTATGGTGAGATCATGTTGTTTGATATGGATGACTGTGTGCATACGAATTAAGTACTCGATGATTGATTTTGGCATAATTGGCATATGGATAGATTATAGCATAAGTGTGAAATGTGAAAATGTATTAATGGTAATCTCGGTATGAAAGTTGTTATGATTAATCTTGATAAAGTATGATGCCTTGTGTATGCGTAAGTTATGAGAATGTCATGCATAAGCTATATTTACGATTATTAAGTGTTCATTTATGGCATGTTGGATGCCATTGAGATATGTGAGTGTGCATGTGTTGGGAGGGTGGCAAAATGGCTTGGAATATAGCCTAGCATTTGTCCACACGGGCGTGTGACCCTGCTTCATGATGAAATTTTCTAAGTTTTCCCAAAAGTTTTCAAAGTTTCCTATTTAGTTTCAAATCATCTTCGATGCATGTTAAGGGACGTTATACATATGTATGAATGTTTTTGATTTGAATGAAATTTTATGGCCCGATTTTATGTGATTGTGTATGTTTAAGTCCGGTAATGCTTCATATCCTGTCCCAGCCTCAGACATGGGTAAGGGGTGTTACATCATGGAAGTGTTTCTACTGTTGGAGGTGGTGATGAGCCATGTAATCACAAAGCCAGTACACCGAAAGAATATTTGGTTTACATATGCATGACCATTGAAGAGGAGATGGTTAGGCATTTGGCAGCTAGGGGAATCCAATTGCCCAACTTTACCTACGATTTTGAAATCATTAAAGTGGAGTGTTGATTGAGCAACTCGAATGAAGGGTTCATTCTCCCTTTTTATATGCTAGAGGCAGATTTCTATATTCCACTACATTCCTTCTTTTGTGTGGTGTTGAACGACTATGGGATTGCAAGGGGACTTGGTTGGAATGGTTCATTTTAGTGCCCGCATGTGTAACACCCTTAACTCGCCTTCGTCGTTAGATTAAGGTTACGAGCATTATCATACAAATCAGAATATTTAAATTCAAAACATAAGAAATTATGCAATTTAAATGTTAACATTTAATTAATCAACTTGAATATGGTAAGGATACATTTACAGAACTTAAACTGAGCCTATGAACCCTAAAAATAGCTTGGAAACATTCAGGGATCAATTTAAAATAAAACAAAAAGTTTTGGAAAAACTTGAAAATTTTTAAAAAGGGCCACACGGACGTGTGGCTAGGCTATGTGACATAGCCAAGACCATGTGAGCATTTGAAGTATGGACACACGATCGTGTCACAACCCGTGTGTCCGCCCGTGTGGGTATTCAAACTAGGGCCACATGGTTGTGTGCCAAACCGTGTGCATATTCGAAATATGGCCATACGACCATGTCTCATGCTGTGGTACATAGTAACTTGAAACACACGACCGTGTAGGTTGACTGCGCGTGGCACACGATCGTGTGACAGCTCGTGTCCCAGATCGTGTGCTTCATAATTTGCCCCTAAAACAAGCCAATTCTAACCCTAAAACTTGCACACTAGGACACATCATTTGCATATGCATTCATATGTCCAAAATACATTCAAATACTCTCCAAAATATACCAAATCAACCATCCTATAAACCTAACCAATATGCCATCAAAAGGCACCACAATTCATGCCAAAATGAATCAAAACCAAACATTTATTCGACACCAAACTAAATGGTACTTAGATTCATCAAAAGCAATATATATTCACATAACTAAATGCCATTCAATCATATCATCAATAACAATTTTCAAAAATCTACAATTCCAACTCAATTAACACCTGAAACATACATAAGAGAACTACTCAATGTTCCATCTATTTCTATACACATTTAAACAACTTATAATATATACATACATCATCATTAACATCAACCAAAATACCACAAGAATTTACAACAAAAACCATTTGATCAAGTACCAAAACATATATAGATGTTAACAAATGTCACCAATTCAAATACCATACATAAATGACATGGATAAGTCAAACAAAAAGATCCTAATACATGCCATTCATAACCAACTTCAAAATGACCTAAACATCTACCAAGATAAAGAATGGATGGTGTGAATGCCTCGACTTGACCTTTTAACCAACTAAGCTTTTCGTGATCTACAATGAAAAATACAAATAGTGTGAGCATGTAATGCTTAGTAAGTTCGAATAAAGGAACACATAACTCACAAATAAAATTACTTTACATAACACATATATTATTTGAATAACCTTTTTAATCCATAACCTTTTTCAATCGATAACCTTTTCATCGATAACCTTTTCATTGTAAACCTTTTCGTCAATAACCTTTTCATCCTTTTCATTGTTTTGAGAGTGCCATGGTATCTTTCAACCATGGTCTTTTCTTTTTCTAGTATAATGCTATGATATATCTCAATCATGGTTTTTACCTTTTCTCAATTCAAGAAAATCCAAACACCATTTCATAGATACGTATTTAAAGATATCAATTTACATCATAATTTTATAATGAAATACTTTAAATGAAATACAAACTTACCTCGACTAACACGGATGCAAAAGTGGAGGCGACGACTAATCCAAAACCTTAGCTTTACCGCGATTTAAGTTCAATTGTTTGTTTCTTGATCTAAACAATAATTTCACTCAATTAAATAATTCAAACTTATAGTCTATTTTAATGTGAATTTAGAAAATTAACCCTAGCATTTTAACTTTTACTCAATTTAGTCCCTAAATTCAAAACTTACAAATTTACCATTTTTAACCAAAAACCATGCTAGCTAATTTTTAATAGCTTCACAAACAGTCCATATTTTCCATTATTTCACATAATTATCATTGAATTCTACTAGTTACTCAAACAAGTCCTTGAACACAAATTCATCAAAAATCACTTAACAAAATACTTATATGTAGCTACCAACTTTAATAATTCACCAACTACATTCACAACACGTCAAACTCATTTATGGTAAGTCCTAAACTTTTAACAGTTTAAAAATTGACTTAAGGCTAGCTAAACTAGGCTAATATGAGCTAAAAAACATAAAAATTACTAAAAACGAGACAAAATACCATACCATGCATGTGAATTTGACCATGTCCGAAAGTTTCTCTTTCCCTTTAATGGTGTTTCGATTTTTAGACAAAAGAAAAGGGAAGAAGATGATGAATTTTTTTTATCATCTTTTGTTTAGTTTTTCTAATTTACCTAATTACGAAATTAACCTTTAAAAATCATCAAAATTACACTAAAAACAATCCACAAACATCCACTAAATTAAGATATGGTATTAGTACCCACTAAGTCCATTAATTTAAGATTCCATAACCACTTGATCCTTTTAACTAATAGAAATAAACTTTTTCACCTTTTTCAATTGGGTCATTTTTACCTAATTAGTTATTTAAATGTTAAGATTTCTTAGCCAAATTTTAATATGACCTAAATAAATACTTGTAAACATTAATAAATATTTAAACCCTAAATCATTGGTCAGAATTGTGGTCCAAAACCAATGTTTTCGACACCCCAAAAAATGGGTTGTTACAACTTTCCTCCTAAACGAATTTTTGCCCTTGAAAATCTTACTAGAAATAGGTCCGGGTTTTGCTAGAAATAGGTCCGGGTTTTGCACTTTCATAGCTTATTCCAGTTCCCAAGTAGCTTCCTCAACTCTGTAACGGTGCCAAAGAAATTTAACCAAAGCTATACATATATTTCCTAATTCTTTAACTTCCCGAGCCAAGATTCTAACTGGTTTCTCACTATACAACATATCAAGCTATATTTCCACTGTAGCTAGCGAAATCACATGTTAGGGATTCGATCTGTACCGTCGTAACATCAATACATGGAAAATGTTATGTATTTTTTCTAACTTTGATGATAAAGCTAAACGATAAGCTACCGAACCAATTCTCTCAATAATTTCATACAACCCGATGAAACGCGGACTGAGCTTTCCTTTTTGATCAAAATGGAGAACTTTCTTCTACGATGATACTTTCAAAAACATTCTTTCACTGACTCAAATTTAATGTCTTTTCTTTTCAAACCAACATATGGTTTATGACAATTGGAGTTAGCTTTTAAACAATCTCGTATCACCTTGACTTTTTCTTTGGTTTCACAAATCAGATCAATTCCGAAAAACTTTTTCTCACTGAATTCGGTCTATTATAATGGTGTTCTACACTTTCAACCATACAAAGCTTCAGACAGGCCACTTTAATACTCGTTTGATAACTGTTATTGTATGCAAATTCAACTAATGGAAGAAATTTCTCCCAGCTACCTTCAAATTCCAAAATACAACAACGAAACATATCTTCAAGTATCTGAATCACTCATTTAGATTGGCTGTGTGTATTTGGAGGAAATGTAGTACTAAAATTCAATTTCGTGCCCAAAGCTTCATGTAATTTATTCTAAAATTTAAAATTAAATTGCGAATTTCGATAAATAATAATAGACAATGACACATTATGTAGTCTGAAAATCTTAACAACATATAACTATGCCAACTTCTTGAGTGGATAATCCGTACAATGTGCGGACTTATTTAGACGATAAATAATAACCCAAATGACATCATTTTTTTTCTCGGAGATAGTGGTAATCCTGACACAAAATCTATGGTAATTCTTTCCTATTTCCACTCCAGAATCATAATAGGCTGAAGTAATTCTGAAGGTAGCTGATGCCTGACTTTAACTTGTTGACAGATCAAACATTTTGAAATAAATTCTGAAATATCCCATTTCATACCTGGCCAACAGAACATTTATTTTAGATCATCGTACATTTTGTTACTACCAGGATGAATAGAGTAACTGCTGCTATGAGTTTCTTGTAAAATCTTCTATTTAATTTTAGAATTTTTTGGAACATATAATCTATTTAGAAAGTATAAACTATCATCTGTATCAATAAGAAAGAAAAACTAAAAATAAACCAAAAGCCTAAAAGAAAGAAAAATTGAAAACTAAAATTACAAAGAAAAATTCAAATATGAAAAGTTGTCCTTAAACAAGTGTTTTAAGAGCCTATTTATAGAGTTAGGGTTTTTATTGTCCTCAACCCTAGGTGAGTTGATGTTCTCATGTTTAATTTCCATTGTGCAGACCAAAACACCCTTGGCTCCTAAGTGCTTCCAGTACAAGGCCAATTTTGAAACACCCTAGTCCCTGTGTCGCAACATCGAAGGCGGCATGTATGGTTTAGGGGTAGCTTCAAGGGTGTGTCATGACATCCCTTGGCTATGTCATGACACCCAAGGAAATATAGCAATTCTGACATTCTAATCTCTGTGTTACGACATTTAACTCCCTGTGTTGCAACATAGCGACCAACTTTGAGTTCTTATGCCTTTGAATGGTCTCCTGCACACTTACTAAGTATGTTAGCTCGCCTTTGGGCCTTATTCGGCCCTTAAGGTCAATAAAAGACTTAAAAGACACTTTTTATTGAATTTAAACTAAACTAAGAAAACATAACTAAAACATAGTAAAGTTGCTCGTATTCAAGCTCCTCAAGTACGGAAACTAGTTTAATCTGCTACACCGAATTACAGTAGATCAGTGCCTAACAAGATCTCATCTCGGTCTCAGTTGCCAAAATAGTTCATTAGGGTCGTCAATCCTAAGTTTTTAAGTTCATTCAAATTAGTTTAATTTATTATGATCTGGTCCTTCATCCAAAAATTAGCTCACCTCTTCTCCATCAACCACCTCCTAAAGGTTTAGTTACTTATGTTACAAATAAAACTAACAACCATAAAAATGAAAAGCAAAGAAGCCATTAAAGTAAAGCTTGAGAAAAATATAAAAGTTACACGGCTTGAGACATAGGCATGTGTCTCAGCCGTGTGAGGCACACGGCCTGGCCACAAGACTGTGTGACCACTATAATGTAAATTTTTCTAACTTTATTTTCTTAAGGTTTCATATGTTCTTGATTTAGTCCCGAATTGTTTTTAAAGTATTTCTAAGGCCTCGAGGGCTCGAATAAGGGACAATATGCATGTGTTTGAATGAATTATGTTATGATTTATCTAATGTTTGGAAATGAATGTTTTAAGTCATGTTTTTATGGTAATGCTCCATAACCCTATTTCAGCGATGGATATGGGTAGAGGTGTTACACGGATCACTCATAGATATTTAAAAAGAATTGTTTATATTCGTCCAAAAAAAGGCAGGCTATTTATGAATTATTGTGTTGGTAAATTATTTGGGACTATAGACACTCGAAATGGATTCAAGCATTGGAAATGGTTAAGCACAAGACATTGTTCTCTACTCGCGTCCAATTTATTTACAAGCTCACCTCCTTATTTCTCTTTCCCTCTTCTACCTAATTTCTCCAAAATGTTAAAAGGTATTACGTGATATTAATATGTACACAATTTTATAATTGTGAACCGAAAGATTTTCCTTTTCGGGCTTAATTTTGATTTAGTTCTCTTTTTCTTTATTTTGCACTCTTTCGTTCACTTTTTTAAAATAATATGTACTAGCTCGCATAATCCCTTCATTTTCTTTTTTTGCACACAAAGCCACCATGATGTTTCTACCTAGCCCTCAATGTCCATGGCTCGACGTCCATTACATAGCGCATTTTAAAGAATGAGAGCGAAAAAAATTGAGCACTATACTCATTTAGGCTCAAGGCTTTGATAATAAGGCTTACAAGAAAATGGTACTTGAGGCTCAAAGATATGAGAACTGGGGGTATATAGCAATAGGTAGGCTTTTAGGCTTTAGGCTATTACAAACAATGTCTAAGGTCTTTCCCAAATAAATCACTTACACCAATTGTTTCAAGCATACATCTATTGAAATGAATAAGTAACAAATTAAATTATTTATCTACAAGGAACCGTATACTTTATTCATCCTATGATACACTTTATAAATTTTAATTTAGGTTATTGCCTCCACCCTATTATACACATTAACTAATTGAACTAACTAGCCTACCATTAAGAGTAGCAAATTTTCTAGTATTTCAAAATTTACAAGTTTGACAATTATATGTACTTAATCAATATTTACAACTGATGACTTATTGCCTAATTGTATCCCAAGCACCATGCAAGTACACAAAATAAAAGATGAAAAAAGGAAAAAGAAAAATATTTTTGATATTTTTGAAATTTTTTCAAAAAATGCGAAAAATTAAATATAAACATACAAAATAACATAACAAAAAGAAAAATAGAACACATAAAATTATGTGTACCCTTCACACTTAAACTACACATTATCCCAAATGTGTTCCCCAAAAAGATAGAAGGTTACAGACTTCCCTAGAATGGGTCATTAGGCTAGCTCGGGGGTTTACCTCTTCATTGAAGCTTGTGAATGTTGTGTAGTCTTTCAGGGTAACTCGTTGCACATGAAACAAATACACATACAAAAAACAAAACACAAAACAACCAAAATCCAAAATCTAAAAATAGAAAAATAAGTCTTAAAAGATAGTGTAGTTTAATAGTTTACATGCAACACAAATAAATAAAAGTAAAATTTGAAAACATGAAACTATGCATTAGAGGTGTCGTCCTCCAAGTTCGTTTCCTCAATTATTGGCATCTTTCTTCCATTGGGAGTAGCTCTTTTGGTGAGTGTTTAGGCGAGGGGCTTGCTCTACTCTCGGATGACAACACCTTTGGTTGTTGGATGTGCAAAGTTGAACATGTCCTCGGTGGTATCAGCATATGGTGCCACATCATCATCCTCCATCGCCTTGTCATCAATTGCTGTGCCTTAGTACTCCTCTTCTCCTCGACTTCTTCCTTCTTTCTTCATCATCCATAGATGAATCACACGACTGATCTAGCGATTATATGCCCTTTGCTCCCTAACTTTCCATAAACATATTCATAAATGGCTTCATTACCTTTAGCATTCGAGTGTTGTAGCGCACATCCTGACCTAGCCTACATATCCATTATGTAGGCTCATCCTTAGTCTTCTTTTTTGCGCTTGTCTTCTTTTCTACTCAAGGCACGTTTATCTTGTTTTTGTATCGTTGATTCCATTATTGAATCTACTTTTGATGAAACTCTTGGAATTGGTGGAGAATGGAATCATCGATGATGCTGCGAGTGGGACGGTGAGTCTCCTTGGTGGACGTGATCTCCATGCCAACCCTACAGTAGATATCAATGACCAAATGCAAAAAATAAATACGTACTTTGTTGCCCATAATGCAACACTTCAATTGTTGATTTATCCATGTACCTACACAAATTCTTTTACGTTGCAAAATAGAGTATAATAGGGATGCTCTAAAAACATTAACAGTGTTAGTGTCAAGTGCAGGGTAAAGACAAGTACATATAAATTGCATCCAATTTTCTAGAATGAGGAACATGATTGTTTGTTTAAAGAGAAAGGTCACATTGTTGAAGCTTCGCGCTTCCACTTGACTCTACCTTCTGTAAGGTAGTGCAGAATTGTGTCTATGTCTAAGTTAGTAAATTGATTTAAAACAGAGATGACAGATCGTCATTTTCATAACACAAGACGCCATAGTTTTTGCAAATAGCCAAGAAGGAGATATCCACACTAGCATGCCTGATGTACACTTGATCGTGTTAAAAAATTTTCAAATTGGAGTAAAACTCCAATACGACGGGTACTACGATAGGTTGCTTAGAAAGCATACAAAAATTATCCCACCTGTGAAAGCGGATATCATTCCAAACTTCATCGTTAAATTAAGAGGCTATATCAAAACTGTATTCAGGGATGAATGCCTATCCTTAGATAGTCTAATAAAAGTCCATAGCCTCTTTTTATGAAAATTTATCAATATCGAATTCTGAAAATGGACTTTAGGTGGTTTGGTATCAAGATTGTTCTTGTTGTGTTTAGGGTTTTTTTGTAATTTTTATCAATTGTAAACAAACAATAGTACATTATTATTTCAACTAATCAACTAGTCATAAGCAATCAATCAACAAACTAAACTAGTGATACTAAAAACTAAAATAAAAATAAAAATAGGGGAAAAAAAACAAGAAGGATTATGAGAAAATAAACAAAAGGAAAACTTAAATCGTTTGATTGTCGTATCCAAGTTGATTAATTTGATGAAGGTCCGTGTTCCCCAAACAATTGAAAAAACAAAAACCTGCAAAAGGAGGGAAATAACCAAAATAAGGGAACAAGAAAAGAGAATAAGCAAGAAAAATAGAGGAGATTGAAAGGGAGATTGATAGAAAATAGAAAGAGAGGAGAGTGTTTAGGGGTTTAGATTTGAATAGCTGGGAAGTAAATGAAGGGAATGGGGTATTTGGGGTGTTGGGAGGCTTAGGCTTTCAAAACATGCGAATCGCAATCTCGACTCGAATATTGTGATACTCATAGGTGGATATCGCGATATCCCTTATCTTTGAACCATTCAAATTCCATTTTGTATGAGGTATCACGGTATTGAGGGTTGGGTATTGCAATACCACTATGTAAAACAAAAATTTTTTACTTTTGAAATTCCAGGGGTATCGCGATACCAAAGTTTCGATATAGGGATACTTAGAAAAATTTTTTGTCCCTAATTGAAACTGTTCAAAAAATCGCAATATCCCCTCTTGGTTATCGCAATTTCACTGAAAAAACCCAAAACACTTGCAAAATTCTCAATTTTTCTCTTAACTTTCAAAAATCTTACTAAATTAGATCAACATAATTTAAAATCCTAATCTAAATGCAGAAAGTATACGGAGTCCATGCTCAATAATCCAAATATTTATAAATTTTTGGTTCAATTGCCACATGCGAAAAATTGAAAATTTCATCCAAATGATACGTAACATCACCATACTGATGCTTGCACAAGGTTTCAAGAACAAATACATGTCTCATTTTCTTTAACCTTACGTGTTGATTCACTAATCGTCTCTTCACAATGCCTTGTTTCTTCACTCGGATGCCTTGCATCCTCAGTCTAGAACTTGCAAACATACACCACTTCAAATATTTCACTTGTTAGTCGCATGATCGAACACTAGCTGAACGACTTGACACTCTAGCTCACTATTGGGGGACATTTCCTTCGCCTTGGGTTTGGTTTCTCTATACCTAAAGGTCGCTACCTCTCAACTTACTTCTATTTTCATCTCTCCCTTGCCCACATCTATGGTGGCCTTAGAGTTAGCTAGGAATGGTCTTCTTAATTGAACTGGTATCTTTAAATCCTCCTCAAAGTCAAGGACTATGAAATCAACTGGTAAGATGAATTGTCAAACTCTCACTAAAACATCCTCCAAAACTCCCTTTGGGTGGACTAGGGACCTATTGTCTAGTTGAAGGGTTACTGAAGTTTCCCTAAGATCACCTAGACCTAGAGGTGATCATGGGCTGGGCTAGGCCTAAACAAAATTCTAGGCCCAGGCCTGACCCGGCACGAAATATGGGCCTAAAAATTTATTCCAGCTCGACCCAAAATATAATTGCTAAGCTCAAGTGTAGCCCAGCCCAGCCCATATTAAAATTTTTTAGCTTATTTTATTAAATATATTTTTTTAAATATAATAAACCAAATACATTTAAAAACATAAAAAAATATTAAAACAAGAAACAAATAAAAAATGATACTAAAATAATTCTTAAAACAATAATCAAATTGAAAATATAATAAAAAGTGGTTATATTAAAATTGAAACAAGTTAGAACTAAAATAATAACAAGATTAATAATAAAACAAAATTTCTATAATATCTAAATAATATTAAAAACGACAACATACAATATAATAAATAGTTGCGAAAGAACAATAATACACCACAAAAAGTAGCACTAAAACAGCACAAAAAACAGTATCTCCAACAACACCAAAACAACACAAAAAACCTGCAAAATATAAGCAACCAACCAAAATATCTATACATTAACCAATCAACATGGTTAATTTTATAACAAGCTATAAATTGTAAGCTAAATTAAATTGTCAACAATTAGAAAGGAAGGTAACCTAAAAAGCAATCGAAGAAACATCATCCTCATCGACATCATCATTCTTGCAACCAATTTCTAACATGAAATAAGAATAAATAATTAGATAATCAAATTGATAAAAAAATAATATAAAATCACAACAATAAAATGAGAATAATAATTACCCATTGAAAATCCCTTATCTCACATCCAATCATCAAAGCAAACAACAGCTTGAACTGTTTTTGGCTTAAGTGGACTCCTCAAAGGTGTGATAACTTTCTTACACATGCTAAAAGCCTATTAGAAAGCTATAGTTGATATTGGAATTGCCAAAAGATCACGAGCCAATAATGAAAACTCATTATCAAACTGAACTTTTGCTCTAATAATCCAAAACATCTATTTGACTATTCAACTCAAGCTTCGGTTCTTCCAAATAAATGTCCAACTGTGAGTTTTCACTCTTAGTGCTAGATTTATTTAAATACTATTTATAATCATCTCTCTCATCAAAATATCCCCTAAAATCAACACTATTAACTTTGTATTGGTGCAAGCTAGAATTAACAGGTTTTTTATCCGAAACATTAGAACTCCCAGCCAAAGAGGAAGATGTGGATTTGGATTTCTTAACATACTCGTCAAACAAGAGTCTAAGATTGCTAAGAATGGTTTCAAAAAAATATGAAGCATGAATACCGTAGATTGTAGTAAAGTAATAATGCACATAATTCAACTTGTAACGAGGACCTAAAATTGCAGCACATGACAATATCAACGAATACTCAACCCAATATTTATTAAATTTCTCTTACATTTGCTTAACCATTGGAGTTAAAAAAGAATAAAGACCTTTAACTGTATCAAGCAAGACCTTGTGAACTTTCCAAACCCCTCTAAAATATAGATTAGCCGTTGTATAATTAGAACCAGAAAAAACACAAGTCACATCATAAAAGACTTTCAAAAATTTGCAAAGAATAACAACATTCCTCTAGTCCTTGTTAGAAAGTGCAAATATTTGATAATCTTTATCCTGTTGGCCCCAATAATCTAGCATCTTTATAGTAAAGAGAAGATTCAAGCATCAAATAAGTAGAATTCCATCACACACACATCTTGACGCAACTTTTATCGGCCATGTCATAAAATCTTTTCCTACGAATTCTTGACTTTTTATGCACTTAATTCCATTTCAAATCTTACCAACAACATCATTAGCAAGTTCCAAACCAACTTTAACTATAAGATTCAATATATGTGCACAACATCTAACTAGAAAAAAAGCACCATCACACAAAATAGCTCGATTTGCACGAAAATGATTTTTAAGACAAGAAACCATAACATCATTATAATCCTAAGTGATGCTAAAAATTTTCTTATTTATACCTCATTGAGATAAACATAAAACAAATTCATTTGCTATGCTCAAACCATCATATAGAGGAAATAAAGCTCTAAACATTATGATTCTCTTTTGTAGCTTCCAGTCTTTGTCAATCCAATGAACAGAAATGAAAATATATTCATCATTAGTATGCTCCGAGTTCCAATTATCAGAAGTTAGACAAATTAAACCAAGTGCTTTAGCCAACTCTTCTTTAACGTGATCTCTCTCTTTTGCATAATACATTAGGGCATCCCTAGCAACTGTATGTCTACTTATATTCTTAAAATTAGGGCTAGCAATTCTCATCATGTATCTAAATCCCGATTTTTCAACTATCCTAAATGAATGCTTGCTACATACAAGAAAAGTGGAAACAGCTTGACGGCACCCATCAGCATAAAACTTGTAATTTTTTATAGATGGACCACTTCCTAATGATGGTTGAGTGGCTATGATGTATTGAGTGATGTCCTTATTAACTTTTTTCAAACAATTATTTAGATGACATCCTAAATGAGACGTTTCACTAGAAGATTTAGCAGAGAAGATACTCTTATAATGATTACATTGTGCCTTCAATTCATTTATGTTCTCACATTCAAGCTTTGTCATTTCATCCCACACCTTTGAAGTGGTAGACTTTTGATGTTTGAGAGCACTTTCATACTCATTAAACCCATCGTCCACAGGTATAGGAGTGTTTGAACTAGCCATAGTCATAAAAACTCAAGTCCTGAAATTCAAATATACCAAAAAGATTATATAATTGTTCAACAATTGTATATAATATATAAATTATTCCATATTATTATTTACTATCATAAAATGTTAGCCCAAATTAAAACCAATCTAGTACAGTTAAGATTAACTAAACTTCAGTTATCAGATAAAGTATATGACATAACAAATATTAATTTATAAAGATGTCATATTCTATATTCATATTCAAATATGAATTAGACATAAATACCTATAGCAATCGAGTCAATACTCAATTGACATTAGGAACTTCCTTTTACATATAGTAGTATAGATTATTTTGTGTCAAGTTATATATTTATGTGATATATGTCTAGACTTTATTATGATAATGTATTACTTTAAAAATTTAAAAATGAATATATATTTATAAATGATATCTAAAATTCAGAGTAGGTGTTAGAGAAACATAAATATACCTTGTGGGCTTGATATTAATGAAATTGGAACCCAATGGGGACCAGTTAACTGAGTGAAGCTGTCATCGGTAAGTAATTTAAATAAGTTTTAGAGTAGAAAAATGGCACAAACATTTGTACTTTTGCATATTATTTTCAACGTAAAATAATGGTACAACATGATTTTTTTATAGTGTTGGTTGTAATTTCCAGTAATTAAAAGAAGAGAAAAACCAGAAACATGAATGAGACAGTGAAACTATTGAACATAAGTTAGAAAGAAAAAAGTAAAACAAATGAACCCAAGTCTCTTTGAGTTAAAGATAAAGATAGCTTCTTCTAGTGCTGTAATAATGATTATGTAATGTCAATAAAGCTTGAAGTAAAGTTTGATTATCTTTTGACAGAAGCTCTAAGAATCTTCCTAGGCAATTACTTTACTTTAAGTGTTTGTTATGGTGTCATTTTCCCCCTACCCCTTATAATTATACTTAACAATCAAAACCTAGAAAGAAACAAGAAAAATCATTAGCCATTGAAGGTTGCTTAATATGGACTTATGGGTTAATAAGGTTTATTTCATTCAACAATTCAAATCCTTTTAACTTGTTCTCTCTCATTCGCATAAAATGACAAGGAAAAAATCCAGGTTTTTGGTGTATCTATATGTACTTATTTCATACATCAATCAAAAGCTATGTGTTATAAATGTTTAACAGTGACTATTAATGAGTTGGGGAGACTTAAAGAATAAGAGATTCAGCTGATAAAAATAATCCAAATCCCTAACCAAATTCGATTGAAAGAATCTTCTAAATCTTATCTATACTACACAAATTTTTGGCCTATATAGTTTGATGGATTAAAAAAATACAAAAAGTGAAGGCTTTTAGACAATGCTTACAACTTTCAAGAGAGTGCCTTGTTGGATGGGCCTTCAGGCCGGGTTGGGTGGCCTAACCCATGATCAGGTCTACCTAGACCTATCCTAGGTAGATGAAAAAGGGCATTAAGTTTATATTCGCTCCAAGATTGGAAAGTGACTTGCCAAAATTTACACCTCTAATCTCTATGGGAATGGTGAAACTACTAGGGTCTTTGAGTATTTGTGGGACTTTCCTAGATACAACAACACTACACTTAGCACTAAGAGTGAATCGCTCTTTTTTCTTAATCTTGTTTCTCCTAGACGTCACTTCCCTAAAGAACTTGGCATATTTCGACACTTTTTCTAGGACCTCAAGTAATGGGCGGTTGACATTCAAAACCTTAAACATCTTGTGGAATTTTAGAAATTCCTTGTTGTCTCACTTCTTCTTCTCTTCTAGTCTACTCGGGAAGAGTATGTGTGTCATATTTGGTTGTGGTATTAGAATGATTCTATCCTTCAATTTTGTAACAGCCCAAAATAGGGCCTAGGAGTTTTAGGGGTATTTCAGGAATTTTAGCTCTAGAGTGCTTAGAATTTTGTAGCGTAATAAATCGAGATTATATTCGACTATGGCAGCTTAGATGTTAAATTAATTTTTGAAAAAGTGCTCTA
This sequence comes from Gossypium hirsutum, assembly GCF_007990345.1. Taxonomy (NCBI): domain Eukaryota; kingdom Viridiplantae; phylum Streptophyta; class Magnoliopsida; order Malvales; family Malvaceae; genus Gossypium; species Gossypium hirsutum. Next base: position 95,638,984 of record NC_053424.1, read on the forward strand.
GAAATCTTTAATTTTAGGAAAAAGTACTGAATTGAAATAGAGTCAAAATTGTGAGTTTTTAAGAGACAGTTAGCTTAGATTTTAAAATTTATCCTATTTCTTCCCCCATCAACTTGATTTCATGATAGGTTTTTCCCCAACACAAGCTTTGCTGTCCCTTGCTATTCCCTTGGCCCTTCTATTGGTTTTTGCTTCCCAAACCATAGCACTTTGATTTCTTAACATTCCCAAGACAATTACCTTCATAAATCCCCAAGAAAAACACTCAAAATATCCAAAGATTCGATCATATTCACCAAACGTGGGTTTTGTGAGTTTACGCCAAAACTCATCTAATCTTCCATCAAATGTAATATTTTTAATTCTTATGAGTTTTTCATGATATATAGTCCTTAAAATTGAAGTATTAGCCATTGAATCGCAAGTTTTTAATAAAAGTAGAAAATGGAGTCATTAATGGTGGATTTTGAGATTTTGGGTAAAAATATGATTTTAGAGTGTTTTTCTATTATTTTCAATGTGATTAAGAGGTTTTTACACTCACATTGAAGTTTCGTTAATGATTTTGCATGTTTTAATGAATTTTGTGAAAATTACTTAAAATATATCAAAAAATGTCGATATCATGAACTAAGTATTTTAGTGTGATTTAAAGGTTGGGAATTTGGCGTAGATGATTAATAAGATGAACAAAATTTGTTTTAGGCAAAAAGGTTAAGCGTAGACCGAGTTATGAGCATTTTAACCACTACTCATAAACACGAGTCTTGCGTATTTTGGAATTTAGTTATAGCCTAATCACTTACTCTAAATTCCAAGTGTAAGTTTACTTGTATCTATATTTGTGTAAGGTTTATGTGCCTGCATGACTATGAACTTGTGCATAGTGATGAGAAGCTCAAATATGCAATATGTGGATATGATAATTGTTGTGAGAAGTGCAAATGTATACTTGATATATATATGTTATATGAAACTGAATGTGTTTTCTAAAAGATGCTAACATGCAGTGAAAGTGATATTTTAGCCTTGTGATTCTTGAAACTGTTGGATATTTTTGGCATCTTATAGGATTGTGAGTACTCACCTATATGTATAGTGATTTTGGGCATTGATGCCCTGGGACATGTTTGCAAGGATAAGGGAATATGTCCTAAGCTTCATTCAACGGGACATGTGAGGGGAAATAAGGAGAGTGTTAGCTATACGCTTCACTTCTGGGACATGTTTAACTCTATAAGTCTATGTGGTGGGATGGAGATCCGTGTATCCGATGTGTGATGATAGAGCTCACTATATGTTTCATAACTAAAGTGCCAAATTATCTTGTATTATATATATGTATTGTGTGATGAATGTCTTAATAAATGTGTGGTTTCTGTGCAAACTATCCTTATAAATGTTATGCAAATGAACTGTTAGACGATATATGTTAAAGTGCTACACGTTACTAAACATAAGACTCTAGTATCATATATGTATGCGGTTATTGTGGATGCATGATGGAATGTTTGCGTTGTGGTTATTTCACTCATTGACTAAGCTAGCTTAAGCTCACTCACTCTTTTCAACATTTGCAGATTAGTAACGGTTCGATGTGGTTACCCTAGGGAGTGATCCAAGGAAGACTTGTTTATTCTAGTATGTGTTCGTTCAATTATTTTTGTATTGAGACATAAGGCAATGTGGTAGACTTGTTTAGTGCCATGATATGTTTGGATTATTTACTGACTTTGTTTTATTTCAGTTTTGGAAGTTTGTGAGTTTATATGTTTGCTTATGTTCATGAACTTTAATGATGGCTTGATGTATCTTGCTTGGACACATTTTGATGATTTGAATAGTTAAATTTAGCCGTTGGATGATTATTTAATCAAATTAAGGAAAGATGCTCAGAAACTATTTTGAAATGAGTTAATTACATTTGTATGCTGTATTTTTATGTCTAGGGGCAGAGGTATCGATATTCAGGATTTGAAATCGATACCTTTGTGTTTTAAAACGTGAAGGGAGTCAGATTAGAGATTTGGTATCGATACATTTGCTCGGGTATCGATACTTGGGGTCAAAGTATCGATATTTCATAACAGGTATTGATAATTTTCGAAACTTTAGGATTTAGTCGAGAAACAAAATGCAAGTTTGGTATCATTTTTCCAAGTGGTATCAATACCACATAGAGAAAAAATCGATACCCTAGTGTCAGTATCGATACCTACGGACACATTTTAAGAATTTTGCTACATGAACCTTATGCATGTTAGCGCTCATTTTTAGGATTGTTTATGGTATGACTTGCATGTAACATTGATAAGTAACAAGTATAATTGACTTAAAAACGTATACGAATACTAAAATAAAAAACTTTTTGTTTATAATGAACTTTTACTTGTTATATATGACATGAGACAGTTGTGTGGCATTCCGTATATGGGCTTGGCGACCAGGCCGAGTATAGGGTGTTACATTTGGTGGTATCAGAGCCCTAGGTTCAATAACACTTAGACCTAGGTGATTGTTGTGTATTGTAGGGTTGCGAAACCCAAGTGATTAAATTATTTCGGTTGCTTGTATTGCATGAGATATCTTTTGTTTGTGATTCTTGTAGGGTAAGAATGGGAACAGATTGCCTTTTATCCTAAATTTTTCTTGCAAGAATGTATCTTGAATCATTCCCCACCACTCACATTGTTTATTTGTTTGTGTTAATGTGAGAGCTAGTGTTCAAAAGAATGGTACATCCTCTGCACCTCTTGTGTCGCCGCGTAAAGCGAGCATACCTGATAAGGGTGTTGGCCCTTTGATGGAGGCTATGATAGGAGCGTTTCAACAAATTGTTGGTGCTAACCCTGCTCCTGCACCTGCCAATCCTGTATTAGTTAACCAAGGGTTGCCACTGGAATGTCTTCGAGCGTTGGGTGGTAAATAGTTTTTTAGAGTGAAAGGTACTGATACAACCGTAGCTGAGCAGTGGTTAGAGGGAGTTGAAAGGATCCTTAAGTAGATGTCTTATTTTGACGAGGAAAAGTTGGGTTGTGTTGTGTTCTTACTCGACAGTAAGGATCATTGTTGGTGGGATACAGTTAGAAAAGGTACTTTTCCTGATAGATTGACTTGGAGTTACTTTCTCAAGGTTTTTAAGAGGAAGTTTATGGGCGAGTAGTATATGAAGGCTCGTAAGCAAGAGTTTTTGCATTTGGTTCAGGGTGATATATCTGTGGTTGATTATGAGTTTGAGTTTGTGCAACTTAGTTAGTATACACCCGAGTTGCTTCTTTTTTAGAGGGACCATTGTAAGAGGTTTCATTTTGGCCTAAATCGTGAGATTCAGGTTTATTTGGTAGCTTAGAATATAGAGATGTTTGATGAGTTGGTTGAGAGAGTTAAAGTAGTTAAGAAGACTTTAGCTGAGCCACCTCATTTTATGGTTACTGATTCTGGCAAGAGAGCTTTTGATGGTGAACCGGGACGACCGTCTAAGAGAGGGCGTAATAGTCATGTTTCTAACAGAGGTGCGAGACGTGGGTCTCGGCCGAGTCAGTCTAGGTAGTAGAGTAGCACTATGGTTAGTGCTAGTAGTTCAACGGGTAGTTCTAGTTGGCCGCTTTATGCACATTGTGAGCGTATGCATTCTGGAGAGTGTCGTAAGTTAGCAGGCGGATGTTTTAAATGTAGTTCGAAGGAATATTTTTTGAGGAATTATCTGTATAGGGTTGAGGTTTCGCAAACTCAAAGTTTGGTATTTCTTCTGTGTATACTAGAGGCCGTGGTCGAGGTAAAGGTAATGAGAGACCAGTTGGGTAGCAGATTGTTGTTCATACTGTTGCCACACCGATTGAGTCTTGAGGGTCCAACTAGAGTTTAGTCTGTTAGGGAGCCGGAGGATCAGGATCTGACTGACGTCATCATAAGTACTTTCATTTTGCAGTCTACTCCATTATTTTCCTTAATTGATTTTAGATCGATGCATTCGTATATTTTGAGTGAGTTGGCATGTAAGTTAGCAATCCGTGTTGGGACTATTGGTTTGGGTATGAGTGTCATTAGTTTATTGGGTGATAGTGTGGTGGTGAATAAAGTTTATCGTAGACGCCTTTTTATGATTCAATGACATGTTTTCTGTGCTAATCTTATGGAATTACCATTTTATGGATTTGACGTGATACTTGGTATAGATTGGTTAACTGAGCATAAGTCTAGGGTAGATTTTGAAACTAAGCGAATTATTCTAAGGAATAATGATGGGTTAGAAATTTTTGTTGTTGGTGAAAGACCGAGTTTTATGTCTAAGGTGGTTCTGACTATGAAGGCTGAAAAGTTGATGGGAAAAGGTTATGACGCTTAGTTAGCCTATGTGATGAATTATGTTAGTAAGGAGTTAAAAGTTCAATATATTCACACTGTTAGGGATTTTTCTGACGTGTTTCTGAAAGAGTTACCTGGTTTGCCATTGGATCGAGAAGTTGAGTTTGGAATTGAGCTCTATCTTGGTACTGCACCAGTGTCCATTCTGCCCTACTACATGGCACCAAAAGAGCTCAAGAAATTGAAGAATCAATTGCAAGAGTTCCATAGGGTGTATTGATTTTGTTTGTGAAGAAGAAGGATGGTTCGATGTAGATGTGTATTGATTATAGGCACTTGAACAAGTTGACAATTAAGAATAAGTACCATTTAACTCGAATTGATTTTTTGATCAATTACGAGGTACAACGGTGTTTTCGAAGATTGATCTCAGATCTGGGTATTATCAATTGAAGGTGAAGGAGTTTAATGTGCTGAAAACTACTTTTAGGACTCGGTAAAGGCATTATGAGTTCTTGGTGATGTCATTTGTATTAACTAATGCTCCTTCCGTATTCATGGATTTGATTAATCGAGTGTTCCATTCGTATTTGGATCAATTTGTAGTTGTTTTCATAGATGATATTTTGTTGTATTCTCATTCTGAAGAGGATCACGACTAGCACTTTAGGCTTGTCTTGTAGAGTCTGCGAGGTAAGCAATTATATGCGAAGTTAAGTAAGTGTGAATTTTGGCTTAAGGAAGTGGCATTCTAAGGTCATTTTGTATCGGTAGAAGGGATTCGAGTGGATCTTAGAAGGTTGAGGCGATCTTAGAGTGGACGCTACCTAGGAGTGTTACTAAAGTTAGGAGTTTCTTGGGTTTAATTGGTTATTATCGTAGGTTTGTTGAAGGGTTTTCTCTTATTATTGGACCCTTAACGAAACTACTTCAGAAAGATGTGGTGTTTGAATGGGTTAAGGCTAGGTAGAAGAGTTTTGAACAACTTAAGGAAGTTTTGACTAAAGCATCAGGGTTTGTTCAATCGAAACCTAGAAAAGATTTCGTGGTTTATAGTGATGCCTCATATTCGGGTCTCAATTGTGTATTCATGCAAGAGGGAAAATTTGTGGCTTATGCTTCAAGGCAGTTGAAGATACATGGGTGAAACTACCCTACTCATGATTTGGAGTTAGCTGCTGTGGGTTTTGCACTTAAGATTTGGCGTCATTATTTGTATAGGGAAAGGTGTGTTATCTATATAGATCATAAGAGCCTTAAGTATCTCATTACCCAAAAGGAGTTGAATTTAAGACAATGACATTGGATTGAGTTGTTAAAGGATTATGATTGTGTGATAGAGTATTATACTGGCAAGGCGAATGTAATTTTTGATGCTTTGAGTAGGAAGTTGATGGCACAGTTGAAGATACATGGGTGAAACAACCCTACTCATGATTTGGAGTTAGCTGCTGTGGTTTTTGCACTCAAGATTTGGCGTCATTATTTGTATGGGGAAAGGTGTGTTATCTATATGGATCATAAGAGCCTTAAGTACCTCATTACCCAAAAGGAGTTGAATTTAAGACAGTGACATTGGATTGAGTTGTTAAAGGATTATGATTGTGTGATAGAGTATTATACTGGCAAGGAAAATGTAATTTTTGATGCTTTGAGTAGGAAGTCGATGGCAAAGTTGAGAGCTCTGTTTGCAAGCTTAAGTTTAGGTAGTGATGGTGGTTTGTTAGCTGAACTTCAAGTGAGGCCAACTTTATCGCAGCAAATTAAGGAGAAACAATCTTTAGATGGGGAGTTATTGAAGAGGATTCGATAGGTTGAGCAAGGTATTAAGGAAGATTTTGATGTTGATGGTGATGGTATCTTGAACCTTTGAGGTAGGTTGTGTGTGCCGCATGATATAAAATTAAGTCAAGCAATTTTTATCGAGGCACATAGTAGCCTTTATGCTATACAGCTTGGTAGTGGGAAGATGTATCATAATCTTAGAGAAGTTTATTGGTGGCCTAGTTTAAAGCAGGATGTTACGGATTTTGTGGCTTGATGTTTGGTTTGTCAAAAGGTGAAGCTGAACATCAGTTTCCTTTGGGTTTGGTGCAGCTAATTGCATTTCCTGAGTGAAAATGAGAAATGATTACTATGGATTTTGTTTCAGGTTTACCTTTGACTCTGTTGAGGAAAGATTCTTTATAGGTTATAGTTGATCAGTTTTCGAAGAGTGTGCATTTCTTAACTAGGTGTAATAGCCCAAAATTGGGTCTAGTTGGAACAGAGGTTTCGGGACCACAAAATCTAATATAGAAATAATTATTTTATGATTATTTTGAGGTCTATGATATAATTGCATGATTGTGTGAAAATTTCGTGAAGAAATTTTATGCATAAAGTGCTCAATTTGAAGTTAGGGACTAAATTGAATAAGTTGCAAAACTTACATTCTAGAAGTTTCTAGTATGAAATTGCTTTGAAATATTAATTAGGAGGTCTTAAATAGCAATTTGACTAATTTCTAAGTGATGGACAAAAATTGGACATGGATGGAATTTTTGAAAGTTTAGTAAGGAAGGGCATTTTGGTCATTTGGTAATTAAAAGAAATAAAAAGGGAAAATAAAGCCAAAATTGACTCATCTTTTTCATGGAGGCCGAAATTAGCATGGGGGAAGCCATGGCTAGGGTTTTCAAGCTTTCCATGCTAAATAGTAAGTCCGTTCTAACCCCATTTTTCAAGTTCTTTACGTTTTTAAAATCCCGATAATTTGATTAAGCTTATTCTAGCAACAATTTAAGCTAGGGTTCATATTTGGAAAAATACCCATAGGTGAAATGTGTTTATTTTTCTGTTTTATGATAGAATATGAGGTTTTAAATTATGTTAGACAACTTGTGCTACTCGGTTTTGAGTGAAAACGAGTAAAAAGGCTTAATTGGTAAAAATACCTAATAGTCATAAGTATATGTTAGAGTGAGAATTTGATGTTGCCATAGAAGGGAAAAGTGATCAGCATGTCATAAAACATAAGAATAAGGGATGAAGTTTAATTACCGAGCCTAGGGGCAAAAGTGTAAATATGCAAAAGTTTAGGGGAAAAATTGTAATTTTTCCAAAATTTGAGTTAAGGACTGTTTTGAATAGTACATTAATTAAATAAGTAAAATATGATGTTTTAGATCCCGAAAAACGAGATTTGAACCTAGAATGAGAGAAAAATTGAAAATTGGGAAAGTTGGTAAAATGGCCGTTTTAGTATCGAGGTAAGTTTATATGTATAATAAGCATTAATTTATGCATGTTTCAATGTAAAATTGATATATTTATTATGATTTCCGAGGTGTTGAAAGTATGTAAGTTGGTATGATAATAATACAGCAATAATGCTGTAATTTATATTTGAAAGTTAAATTTAGTGAATTAATTGAATTATGTTAAATTAAATGATTATGGTGCCAAGTTTATGAATTGATTTAAAAATATGTCTATGGTACATGAAGTGCATTGAATTATCATACATAAATGTGATTTCTATGATTATGGATATTATGGGAAATTGTAAGTTCATATGATTTTTAATAAGGCAATGTGTAATTTAATGTTATTGCCTTGATATTAAATGAGATGTAAGTTTATATGTAAGTAATACATCAATATTACTTGTATTATGATATTTTATAATAATATTGGAAATATGTTTGTAGATAATTACTTGATTGGTGAAATTGTTGGAAAAGAGAGAGAAATCCCGGTTGAACCTTCGGAAAGATTGGATGATACAGATAGTATGGAGCTAGGTTACATGTATGGTGCTGAGTGCACATCATGTGTGCAAGAGAGCTACAAGACATTATGATGTAGCTAGGTCGCATGGGTGATACTATGTGTACACCATGTAGACAAGAGAGCTATGGGATATATGTAGCTAGGTCGCATGCGTGGTTCCAAGTGAAGGTGTGACAGTCCTAATTCGACCTTAGTCGGAATGTGGTTTCGAGGCCACAAGACCGAGTCCCAAAATTTATTTAAAAATTTGGTTGCATATCCTCTATGTGTATTAGTGCATGTGTGAAAATTTGATGTTTTAATTTAGACTTATGAATGTGAATTTCATGTGATTGACTTAGTTGAGAACTTAAGAAAATATGATAGGGGGATATGTAAGGACCAAATAATAACAAAGTGAGGAAACTTGGGTTTGCATGTCAAATTGCCCAAAAAAAACCCAAGTAGTGGCCGGCCAAGCCATGATGCCCATCCACTAGGTTGAATTTCAATGCAATTCTTTTATTAGTTAGCAATTAAAATAAATTAAAGAAAGGAATTAAAAAGAAAAGATGAATAAAATAGGGAAGGAAGAGGGAGTATTCATCTTCTTTCTTTTCTTGCAATTGCCGTGAGTTAGGAGAAGGAAAGAAGAAATGCTCTAGACATTCGGCCAACTCAAAAGGGGTTGATTAAGGTAGGATTTATGTTACTTTTACTAAATTCTTGTGAAAATCTAGTTAGTAGCCAATGTCTTATTACAACCCATATGTTAATTTTCTACCTAAAAGGGTACTTAGATGGCATATGGTTAGGAAGAGGTAAATGCTAAGAGTATGGTGCTTTTGATGTTGTGAATGGAAGTAGTGGAAAAGTAAAAGAAAATTTATGTAGAAATGTGGTATATGTGGATTTATAGGATGTTACAAATAGATGTGAAGCCATGCTAGATTAGGAAAAATTCGGTCAAGTGTTCATGAGATGAAATTTTGTGTTTAGGCGAATTAAAGATGATAGTATAGTTGATATCATATATATATGTATGCATATTCGGCCATCAAATTAAGAGCATAGGTGATGTTGAGTCTAAGTTTTGCACATTCGGCCATATATATATATATGCATGTGTGATTGGATTATTGATAGTAGGGTGATAGCATATGGTTATTAGCCGAATAGCTCAAAAACATATGGTAAGAAGATAAGAATTAGTCATGTATCTCCTATGATATGAAATCATTAATATTTTGATATAAATATTTAGCAAGACGGTTAAACTAGTTAATTTATTGATTAAGCTCAAGAAGTTAAAGGAGGAGAATCAAGCAAGGGCAAAGGAAAGAACATCGAGTAGCCGAGTTGGAACCGTTTTACCCAACACAAGGTAAGTTATTAAGCATATATTTTGTATTGATTTAAATAATCATAATACTTATGTACTTATGCCGAATGGGATGATATATAAATGCATGTAGTGACAAAATTATCGATTGTAAAAAGAAGTGAGATGTATTGAGTTGTTGATTTCGGCACTAAGTGTGCGGGTATAAACATTTACGATAATGAGATTGGCACTAAGTGTGCGAGTTTAATTGTATAGCACTAAGTGTGCGAGTTTGACTATTAAGCACTAAGTGTGCGGACTTACTATATATTTTCGAATAATTATTAACGTTAAGTGTGCGACTTTATCGAGTAAATCATGGACAGCGGAATGAGTAGATATTTTGAGTTCATAAGGAATAGACGTTATGTTTATATTTGGAATTGAGCTTGGTAAGTCTTGAACCTATGTGGTGATTATATTTGAAGTTAGGAGCATAAGATTATTGTGGAATAGATGAAATGCTATTATTAGTATAACCTAAACGAAAATAAAATGATGTGTGGAAATGCATCAAATATCATATCGAATATCATACGAGATGTCAATGGAGGCTTGGCTAGTTGAGAGCATGTAATGATAAATGTGCGTGAAATTATAGCATAGTCGGTATGGATGGAGTACCTAATCTTGCATTATTTGTTTTCTTTTATGATATTTTATAAATGGACAGCAGTGTAATGCTTATGACTTACTGAGTTATATACTCATTCGGTGTGTTTATTTGTCACTTATTTAGGTTCCTTTGATCCATTTTTGTGTGCTCGGGACCGTCGTCGAAGTCATCACACCAGCTTGCAACTTTTTGGTATCTTCTTCTTAGTTGGTCTAAGAGAACATTTCGGCATGTATAGGCTATTATGTTTTGTTTGAACTTTGGTATGTATACTTTTAGCCATGTGAAAATGGCATAAATGTTAAGTTGGATTTGGTCTTATGATACTTAGTTATAAGCAATAGTTAAAGTCTATTTGATTATTATGCCGTTTGTCATGGCTAATCATTTCCGGTGTTACACTCATGATATGGTTATTGAGTAGTAAGGAAATGCTTGGTAATGATTAGCCTTTGGTATGGCTAGTAATGATCATAATTGGTGATATGTTTGTTAAATTACTCTAATAGGTAAAATTTACTCTAATAATAGATGCAGACAACAGTAGTGATGTGAAATTGAAAAATCACTAAAAATAGTAGAAATGGAATTAAATAATGAATAAATTATGAAATCGAAGCTTGATGAGTCTATTTTCACATGGAAGAAGTAAAACAAGAATATGAGCTATATTGTATGAGATATTTAAAATCTTGTGAAATAGGGTCAGAACGATTTCTGGATCCCCTGTTCCGAATTTGGAAATTCACCATAATTTCTAAAAAGATAATTAGAAGTCATACCTTATATGTAAAGATTCCTTATTGAGTCTAGTTTTATTAGGGACAAACGACATAGTCATTGAATCTCTGTACAGAGAGATATCTGGTTCGTAATACACAGAGGTCAGAGTAGTCGAACCCTGAAACAGGGGAGACTTTAACTAATAAACTGTACTAATTGGAAGGATCAAAAATTGTGGAAAAATTTTAGTAGATAGATATATGAGTCTAGTTTTAGGAAAAATTTTCGGAATTAAATTTTGAGTTTCAGAACTCAAGATACGAATTTTTAAGTGACTATAACGCAGATTGACAATTTGTCTGGGAGTTTTAAAATAAATTGTTTGAGCTGTATAAGTGATGAATTAAGCCAGATTACACCTCGTGTTCAATCCCGGTGACGGCCACGGTTTCGGGGTGTTACATAAGGACACCATGTAGACAAGAGAGCTACGAGATAAATTGGCTAGGTCACATGGGTGGTACTGAGTGTTCACCATGTGTACAAGAGAGCCGAACTATATGATGGGTGGAGCTATGTGCTGAAACCACCAAGTATCGAGGATTGATCCGAAGAGTTCAACGGGCGACTCTCTATGTATTGGTTTGTGAGTTTTGTGATGAATAAGTGCAGGGACTTGGTTATGTGAATGATGTGTTCATTAAGTGACCAGGATGTGATAAGGTTATAAACAAGTAAGTTATACATGAGGATGATTTTATGGTGACCTTGTGATCATGGGCCTATACTTGTGATGTGTGAAATGTTGTGAAAATGATTTGTGATATGTATGTTAAAATGAGGTTAATACAAAGAAAGTGTGAAAGAGTGAATTAGCAATAAAACTGTTTTGGACAGTAGAAGTGACGTGATTTTGAAAAATCACAAAAAATAGTAGAAATTGAATCAGAGACTGAATGAGATATAAATTAAAGCTTAATGAGTCTATCTTCATATAAAAGAAACAGAGAAAGAAAAGGAGTTCTATATTTTCAGATATTTATGTTTTTGTGAGACTAGTGTAGAATGATTACGTGATACCCTATTCTGATTCACAAAAATTCGGATAAAGATAATTAGAGGCTTAAACTTATATTTTTAAAATCCCTGATGAGTCTATTTTCAAGATAAATCAACAAGAACATTATCCGAGTTCTGTACTGTGAGATAGTTAATTTTTAATGAAGAGAGGTCAGAATTGTCAGAAAGTGAAATAGTGGAAATTTTAATGAATAAACTATGCTAATTGGCTAAACCAAAAATTATAACAATTTTATGGTGGAAAGATATGTGAGTCTAGTTTCAGGGGAAATTTACGGATCTTAATTTGGATCTCTGTAGCTCAAATTATAAATAAGTAAGTGACTATGACTCGTGTGGACAGTTTGATGTGAGCATTTATTAGTAAATTGTGAAATCGTACTTACAAGAATGCTATATACATTAAGAATGTGGAATGGAGAGGAGGAGGAGGAAAATAAATATATGTGGAATACATGGAAACTATGGTATATGAAATATTGATATAATGAAATAAATGATATGTGTTTATAAGAAAACAGAAAGAGAATGATATGTATCATGACATGTATATATATATATATATGACTAGTCTCAATGTAATGCTTGTTGGGTATGGAGTTGAATTGAAATGTTTCAGGAAAACATGTTATTTTGCACATCTGAATTGTGATATTTTATAAAGATATGATCTAGTTTTAAATATGAATGCTTGATGATTAAACTGAAGATATTTGGTAAGATAATAATCTTGGTATAAATGTATAAGTGGTACTATAATAAACAAGGTAAAATGAGTATGAGAGACACATGTATGATGACATACAAATGCTATTTTAATTGAGAATATTTAATCATTAAATGAATACCATGTTATATGCTTTTGATTTTGTATAAGTGTGTAAGAGATTAAGGTTGACCAAAGCTTGGAAAATAGCCTAGGTATATTCCACACAGGCAGAGACACGACCATGTGTCTCAGCCGTGTATGGAACACGACTTTGGGACATGAACATTTTGAAATATGAATGAAATTTTATGGCCCGTATTTTAGTTTAGTGTTTGTATGTTTGTCCAGTAACGCCTCGTACCTTATCCCGGCCTCGGGTACGGGTAAGGGGTGTTACACTAGGCGTACCAACTATTCTTTGTAGAAGTTAATGGAGTTGCATATTGTTGAGATTGTTCGTCTCCATGGAGTTCCAGTTTTGATTATTTCTAATCGAGATTCACAGTTTACATTAAGGTTTTGGAAGAGTTTGTAAGAAGCTTTGGGATTAAAGCTTAGTTTTAGTACGACCTATCATCCTTAAATAGATGGTCAATCTGAAAGGGTAATACAAGTTTTGGAAGATATATTGTGAAGCTATGTGATCGAGTTCAGTGGTAGTTGGGAATGATATTTGTCGTTGGCAGAACTTGCTTACAATAATAGTTTTCAAGCAAGTAATCGTATGGCTCCTTTTGAGGCATTGTATGGAAGTAAGCGTAGAACTCCTTTGTGTTGGACAAAATTAGATGAAAGGTGAGTTGCTGGACCAAATTTAGTTTGGAAAAATGAAGAGAAGGTGAAGCTGATTTGTGATCATTTAAAATCAGCGTCTGATAGGCAGAAATCTTACGCGAATTTGGAGCGAAGAGACATTGAGTTTCAAGTTGGTGATAGGGTGTTCTTGAAATAGTCACCTTGGAAGAAAGTTTTAAGGTTTGGTAGGAAAGGTAAGTTAAGTCCAAGATATATTGGACCTTATGAGTTTGTTGAGAGGGTTGGTTTAGTAGCTTATCATCTCAAGTTGCCGCCAAAACTTGAGTGAATTCACGATGTTTTTCATGTGTCGATGTTGCGAAAGTGTCGTTCAGACTCATCACATATTGTGCCAGTTGGGGAAGTTGAAAGTCGAGATGATCTTACCTATAAAGAGGAACCAGTAGAGATTTTAGCTTGTAAGAAGGTCTTGCATAATAAAATAGTTCCATTGGTTAAGGTTAGGTGGCGCAACCACAAGACTAAATAGGCTACTCGGGAAGCTGAAGAGACAATGAGGCAACAAAATCCTTATTTGTTTCGTTCAGGTAATTTCGGGATGTAATTCTTTTTAGAGGGGGAGAATTGTAACACCCCAAAATAGGGCCTAGGAGTTTTAGCGGTATTGATGTGTGATTGGCTGTTAAGTCATAGCAATAATGTGCAAGAATACACTGTTGATGCAAGTATAGTAGACAGATGTGAGTCTGTCGAATACCAATACTATAGGGATGGGTGTCTTTTGTCTATTAATGTTGGTGCAATAACTAGAAATAAACGAGATAAGTTATGAGGATAATTGTCAATGCAATAACTAGAAAACAATAAAATAAAATATGATGATGACAATTGGGATCCCAAACACGAATCTTCAGCAAAATACTAAGTGCTCACAAGGTATAAAAGTATAGGTGATTGTCGATGCAATAAAATTCAATTTATATCTTACCCAGTGTTACTTTTCTATTTAATTTGAGACTTAAACATGCATATTAACCTCACCTTTTGATGAAGAAAATATAGCATTATTAAGAGCAACTGGACTAAATTCCTCTAATACTCACTCAACTTCCATTGAAATGTTTGTTAGCTCAAACTGTCACTGCACTTTCTAGTGTCAGTGACTGCAATAACACTTCCGTGTTAAAAAACATTCAAACCCAAAGACTAAAAAATAAAAGCAAGATTAAATACGATTAACATTTCACCAAGAAATCATTAGTACTTGCATACAATCAGAAATCAGAGAGTAATCACCAACATTTTGAAAGAAATAAAAAAGAATCGAATGGAGAATATTATCCCTAGACAACTCGACTGAATCTCTCTATTCTTTCTTGTCGCGTACTTAGCTATCCTCGTCAGGAGCTAGTCTGCATCTAGTTTTCACGTTGGCTCTCCCGTGAGAGGCTTAAGCTGCCATGGCCGCAAGCTTTAAGGTCGGATAATGAAGATGATGATGGAGAGAAAGGCTCAAAATACCTTTTTTTTCTTCTCACGTCCACCTTTTTATGTCATCCTCCACAGTACAGGTGTCCTTTCCCCAAAATTATTTTGTCCTTGTACGTACAGGTTGGTTATACTAGACTGGAAAACTCATGTAGTTTTGGTTCGTATTCGGACAACAGTCAGGTGCGACAACAAGTCTGGACGCAATCTAGAATTAACTCATGCAATGGCATTATAGACAACTATCAGGTGCAGTGACAATTCTAGACCCAATCTGGGATTAACTCATGCAGTGGCATTAATGCAATAAGATAGCAAAATTAAGGATAAAATAGGCTAGGATTCACTGAGTTAAAAAATGGAATTTACTAAACTAAAAATGTTAAAATGTATGCTAAGGATAACTAAATGGGAACAATTTAACCAATAAGTAAAGGGAAAACCTATGTTCTTTCTAGTGCTATCACACCCCAAGCTAAGTTTTTACTTGTCCTCAAGTAGAACAGAAACTAGCAATGCAAATGATCATTCTAGCAACTTGAACCCTCTAAATTTCCAATGGATGAGTCACATTCAGATGAAAGAAAATTACATTGAAAATTCATAAGCATGAATGAATAAGGTTGCAACTTCATCAATGCTATCATCATGCTTTAAACCTTAAGTTTTATCTACCATTACAAAATTTATTGTACAATACTAAGTGTATATATATATATACAAATTCTTTTCAGAATAAGGGGTATCGTTGCATTACTGTACCCTTGCTCCTGAGAAGTGACGAAGGGATTGCAACAAACCCCCAGGGAGTATGTAATTGCGCCAACACACTCATGCAGCGACAACCTTTGGCTAGATTGATTTTTCTAATGCTTGTATTGGAGTGTTCCCTTTTTAACATTCCATACTACACTCATGTTGGAGTGTCTCTCATTTATAACTATATGTACATATATAAGCAACTGTAAAAAGCAAATTCATTCAAGATTTAAGGAATGATGCCAATCATCCATTACTAATACAACCTAATCCATTCATTAAAGAATTGAAGATACAACCTTCTGTCAAATTTATCCAACTCATTCATTGATAATTTTCATGATTCAAGAATTAGGCATCGAATGTAACAAAAATTTTTGAACACTTTTCATTAATTAAACCTTGCATGCTTCATAAAAAATTTGAAATGCGGGTGCATTTCCAAGCCCTATTTGCATTCCCCCAAACTTAAAATTTGCATTGTCTCCAATGCACTAACATGAAAATGTAAAAAAAATGTATACTTATCAAAATAAAACCTACAGGTACATGCAATCAATGAATACTATAACTAAGGCTTAAAATAAACTAACTCAGTTATCCCCAGCCGTCGATGTGGCTGCATGATGTTTCTTTCTCCTTCTTTTCTTTTCTTCTCTTCCTTCTTTTATTTTTTATCCTTGGGGCTCTTCCTTTTCTTTTCTTTGGGCTTTGTACGGTCTTCAGATTGCTCCTCAGTTCCTGGCTCAGCCTCGACGTCATCAGCTGCTGTCTGTGTAGGAAAGCCACTTGGAGTGGTCCAGTGTAGACCTTTGTTGCCCATGAATTGCATTGCTCCTCACTGGTTACCTTAGTAACGTCCTCAAGTCTTGCTTCAGTTCGCTTCAAATTATCAACATTTTCTCCCACAGACTCAAGCACGGTGATAGTCTTCTCAACAGAATCTTCTTTTTCTTTTTCTTTCTCATTTTCAGTAACTTCTTCTTCTTCAGTAACAACTTCCTCTTCTGCAGTAGCAACTTCCTTCTAAACAACAATGTCCTATTGATCAGCAAAAATACCATTCTCAAACAAGCTATCAATCTTTTGTAAGCATTCTAAAATGTCCCTGGATTCCTCTTTTTTCTCAATATTAGATACCTGCACAATGGGTGTAGATGCCATCGGTCTATCTCGGTCTTCTAAGTCGTCATCCGAGGAAGAGGGGTCATAATTGCGAATGATTGGTGGAAACACAGGGAATTCTGGTAGTGGGGATGGGCTCAGTTGGCTTAATGTGGCTACAATAGAACTGTTCCAGGCTCTGGTATAAGCATAAAACAAATTCTGGGATTTCTCCATAGTTTGAATTATATAGATAAGCCTGATTTGCTTGTTGTTGATGGAATTTACCATTTTTTGATATCCTTTAGTTTGTGCTATAAGGATGTCTTTGCATTTAGGTTAGTTCTTTTGTTGTCGGCTTTGGCTTTACCCTTTCTTATCTTGCTGGTCTCCGTCTCTTTCAGTATCAGCATGTCCTTACCTCGAGTCAGTCGTTCTACAGAGGCTTCATTGGTTGGGCCCTTATTTTCCTAGATTTCCTCACTAGCACGGGTCATGATTCCTCTTTACTAGCACAATAACATCACCAGTGATGGGAAAACTAACATCCCAGTCTGCCTTGTAGCGTAGTCAGCTATTTCTTGGTGAAATATTGTGCCCATATCAATTTTTCAGCTCTTGACTATAGAACGTATCAGATACATTCTATCTAGGGTGACTGTGGTGGTGTGAGTGGAGGGTTTTAGCCCGCAGTTTACAAAATGAAACCAAATTTTACCTTGCAGCGTCAAGAAGCCATGGTGCATCGTATACTTCTTTTGATGGGAACTGTCCAAACTGCTCCCTTGACACAGAATTCTCATACCAATAGGTTTCATTTTTCATATGTGATTTCATCCATGAACTTAAAGTGTTCGACGACATTGACCTTGGTGTTGTACAGCTTGTTGAATGTTGCAACGTCACATGATATTAAACCTTCTCGAAAAAAATGAACTCTAACTCATAATCGTAGAGATTGGCATAAAACTCACGTACCAGAGAAGGAGAGTAGCTTTTGGGATGGATGTAAAAAGTTTCCCACTTTAAGTTCGAGATGGTTTTGGAGACTTGCTTACCTAAATCTTGTTGTGGAGAAAAAGAAATGCCCTGATTGGGATAAAATTTGCATTTCAATATGTTGTTGGGAAATCGTTCCTTTTTTGATTTATTCAAAAAACTATTGGTTCCTTTGCCTGGACTGGCCCGAGGGATTTCGATTCACGGACTGTGGTAGCAAAGGATACATGTTCCCCAGCAGTTTTGGTGGCTTTCTTGACCGAGCCTCTTGTTTCGGCCACCTTTTGTTGAGGGAGAATGGTTTAAAGGTAAAAATATATGATTTTTAGAAGAGAAAAAAATAAAAATGATTGCTTGATGCATTATAATCGGTACAGTTGGAGAGGATTTATAGTGGGCAAAAGAGGAAGATGGAGAGGCGTGTTGTTTTGTGGAGAGATAGAGCTCTGGCGGGAATAGTTGTGTCCAATAGAAATTGTGCCTGCTCAGAAGGATCAAATGGCTGAGTAAGTTTTGATCCAATGATGGAATTAGAATTTCTCTGAATTCTGATGAGCTATAAATGGTAGTATAGACATATGGAATGCATTGACAACAAGATTTCAATGTGTTGACAATGGTACCTAATTATTCTGTAAAAGGAAGGAAAACAAACTTTAACAAAACATAAATAAAATAAAATAAAATTTTGGAGTAGTAATTAAAAATTAAAACTTTTCGACCAATTTAATAGGTCTTTGCCTGCTTTTGATTATTGTAGCCAAAGTAGTGTTTCAGCCTCTGTCCATTTACTTTGAAATAGTGTCCATCACATAAATCTCGAATTATGACTGCACCATGAGGAAATACAGTGACAACTTCAAAAGGCCCAAACTGACGTGAACACAATTTACTTGGGTGCAATTTGAGTCGAGAATTGAATAATAAAACCTATTGACCAGCGATAAATTGTGCTGCAAAATAATCTTGTCATGCCATCGTTTGGTCTTTTCCTTGTAAATTACAACGTTTTCATAAGCATTTCTCCTAATCTTCTCTAGTTCAGTGATACCCAACAATATTTTCTTTCCAGTCGCTTCATAGTCCATGTTCACTTGGTTAATTGCCTATATTGCTTTGTGTTCTAGTTCGACTGGCAAGTGACATACTTTCCCAAAAACCAATTGATACGACGACATCCCTAATGGAGTTTTGTATGCTGTCTTCAATGCCTATAAAGCACCATCCATTCAAAAAGACCAATATTCCTCGAAGGGTTTACAATTTTCTCAAGAATGTTCTTAATTTGTCGATTCGAAACTTTGGCTTATCCATTGGTTTGCGGATGATAAGTAGTAGCCATTCTATGATTAACTCCATATCTCTTCAATGCGGTCTCCACTTGGTTGCTGATAAACCGTAAATTATACATATTTTTACCACATGCTTAATGCATTTTATAGATGATTTCTCATTAGAATTGGTGAATTCGATACTCCTAATGCTTTAATTTCATGTTTTGTACTCAGGAGAGCACCAAGAGTCAAAAGGACCCAAAAACGAGCCAAAAAAGGACAAAACGGACCAAATCGAGAAGATGACACGGCCTAATCCTTGCCACACGGGCAGCTCACACGCCCGTGTCTTTTGAGGGTGTCGACCAAGGATTTCACGATTCACACGGCCTGGCCATTGACCCACACGGCCGTGTGCAATTTAACGGATCGAACACGGCCTGGCAATCAAGTCACACGACCGTGGCACACGGGCGTGTCCCTGCTGAGCCCAAGTTAAGTCCAATTCGGAAAAGGCCACTTTGGAGGGTTTCTAGGCATTCCAAAGCCTATAAATACGCACTAGACGAGGACAAAAGAAGAGACGGAGAAGAGGGGTAAGGAATTACCCCAAGGAAGCCTATTGATCCATCTCAGAAGCCGGATTCATAATCAAGACTGAAGATCTCTCCTCAATTCCCCTTCAGGAGTTTTGGGTTTTCTTTATGTTTTGTATTCTTTATTCTTCTAAGATGTTTTCTTATTTAGTTATGAACTAAATCCCCTAAATACCTAAGGGGAATGAAAACTAAGACGAATCGTGTTATTATTTTCTGAATCGTGTGATAAATATTTAACTTGTTCTTAATTATGTGTTCTTAATTCTTGTTCTGATATCCCAGGATACTGATTCAAGACACGCTCTTATTCAGAGGAGGAATAGACCCTGTCTAAGAGTACATTTTCCATAATTAAGCGGAGTTGATTGAGCGCCTAGAAATAGGGTGACAAGATTTTGCTGGATTAGGGTGAAACCTAATAAGGGGATCCATAGATCGAGTTAATGCAACCCTAGAGTGTTAATTAGAAAAGTCTCTGTTATTCAATCTAGAGATTAGATGTTATTAGTCTTGAATAGGGATAATAACATAACTTAGGGATCTCTACAGAACAAGTTGAATGAATAAATCGTTCGATTGGGAGCCAGAATAACAAGTAAAGTCTAGGTGGATTTTTCCTTAGGTATTGTCTCAAGTCAATCGATTTTCCCAAAAGCAATTCCCTAATTCTTTTCTCTACGCGTTCTTAGTTTAAATAATTAGTTAATTAAAACAAACCCCTTTTATTCTTAGGCTAGATAATAAAAAGTTAGTTATTACTAGTACTTTTGGTTCCCTTAGGTACGATATCCCGGTCTTGCCATTACTATACTATTGTTCGATAGGTGCGCTTGCCTTTTCGTCGTGATAATAGTTAGTCTAGGTTTGATCTTCATTATAAATATTTATTACTTGTTACGAATCACATGATCAAGTTTTTGGCGTCGTTTCCAAGGAGCTGAAATATTAGGAACACTAAATTTTTATTACTTTAGCCATTTATTTTTCTTGCAATTTTATTTTATTATTTATTAATTTACTTTTTGTCTCTTGGCAGGTTTTTTATAGTTTATGACTAGAAAAAACCCGTCAGGACCATTACTCTTTGATGAAGAAATCGATCGTACGATTCGAAAAAATCAAAGAGAAATAAGGCGTAGTTTACGCTACATGGAGAACGAGCAAGAAGACGATACTCAAACCCCAACCGAAGAGATGGCCGAAAACCCAGGCGATCAGCTGCCTCCTGCAATTGCAGCTAATCGAAATCTCGCTCCAAGTACTATGTATAACTATGCTAAACCTTCTCTAATAGGAACTGAGTCTAGTATAGTTAGACCTGCTATTGCTGCGAATAATTTCGAACTAAAACCTAACACAATTCAGATGATACAGCAGTTTGTTCAGTTTGATGGTTTGCAGGATGAGGATCCCAACACGCATTTGGCGAATTTTCTTGAATTTTGAGATACATTTAAAATCAATGGCATTTCTAATGATGCCATTTGTCTTCGGTTATTTCCCTTTTCACTGAGAAACAAAGCTAAACAGTGGTTGAACTCGTTACCATGAGGTTCTATCACTACTTGAGAACAAATGACTAAGAAGTTTTTACTAAAATATTTTTCGCTGGCTAAAATGGCTAAATTGCGTAATGATATCTCTTCTTTTGTGCAGATGGATTTAGAAACACATTATGATGCATGGGAGAGATACAAGGACTTACTGAGAAGGTTCCCTCACCATGGGTTACCGCTTTGGCTGCAAGTTCAAACGTTCTACAATGGTGTGAACCCCTCGACAAGACAAACAGTTGACGCAGCTGCTAGCAGAACCATTAACAATAAAACACCGGAAGATGCCTATGAATTCATAGAGGAGATGTCACTGAACAACTATTAGTGGCAAGTTATGAGGACAAAGCCAACGAAAACAGCCGGCGTATATAACATCGATTTAGTCACCATGCTCTCTAATCAGGTAGAACCTCTCAATAAAATGATTGATAGTTTTCTTGGTTCTACGTAGGTACATCCAGTAATAAGGTGTGACTCAAGCAGAGGAGGTGTACATACAGAATACCAATCCTTCCATCCTACAACTGAAGAGGAACAAGTCAACTATATGGGTAATAATAACTTTAGATCTCAAAATAACCCATACAGTAATACTTATAACGCAGGTTGGAGGAACCACCCAAATTTCTCCTAGGGTGGTCAAGGAAATCAAAAGCCACAAAATCCTCAGGGTTTTCAACAGCCACTTTATCAACAGGAGAAAAAAACCAAACCTTGAAGAGATGCTTTCTAAATTCATCTTGGTGTCAGAAACTCATTTTTACAATATCGAGACAACACTTAGGAATCAACAAGCATCGATCCAAGGACTCAAAACTCAAATAGGCTAGCTATCCAAACTAATCTCCAAATGACCACAAGGTAGCCTACCAAATAATACTGAACCTAATCCGAGGGAACACCTCAATGCAATTAGCACTCAAGATAAGGAAGGATTCATTGCACCTGAGCCAGAAATACAGTAAGACAATGCAATAAACAAAGGACGAGAAGAGGTAAACAATAATGATCCCAAACAGGTAAGTACAACTCATGAACCTCGTGTGCCATATCCTGAAGCAATGACGAAAGACAGAATAGAAGAACAATTCGGTAAGTTTGTCAAACTCTTAAAGAAATTACATATTAACTTACCCTTTATTGAAGTTCTTTCCCAGATGCCCAACTTAACAAAATTCTTAAAGGAACTTCTAAGCAATAAAAGGAAATTAGACACTACATCACATGTGGAACTCAATGCAGTCTGCTCAGCTATTTTAAAGAATGAGCTACCTAACAAATTGAAAGATCCAGGGAGTTTTACAATTCCTTGCTAATTGGTAGTCTATCTGTGAATAATGCTTTAGCTATTTAGGGGAAAGTATAAATGTTATGCCATATAAAATGTTTAAACGACTAGGTCTCAGTAAACCCAAACAGACTAGGATGAGCATACAATTGGCTGACAAAATAGTTAGATTTCCTAAGGGTATTATTGAAGACATTCTTGTTAAAATTGATAAATTTATTTACCCAGTAGACTTTGTTGTCTTAGATATGGATGAGGATAACGAGGTACCTTTAATTTTAGGATTACCATTTTTAGCAACTGCCAGAACCATTATTAATGTAGGCACAGGAGAGCTAACACTTTGTGTAGGTGACGATGCAGTAACACTCCAAGCACGCGACTCAGTAAAAACCTCTAAGACTCAAGATAATGCTATAAAAACTGTCGATGATAAAACTAATATTCAATCGTCCTTGCAGGAACTTCTTCGAACCAAGACAACAGAGGCAGTGCGCTACTATCACAAAGAGAACAAAGACGTCCATGAAGAATGAAGACTACGGATAGAGGAGCTAGACGAATGGTGAGAACACAAACCGAGAACACATGATAAACCGAAACTACGCAAAAAAAAGCATGATACCTCTCCTAATCAACTTAAGGTTGGCGATACAGTCTTACTAGATGTCGTTGATCCTCACATTGTCACTACCACACCAAATGAGGAAATCCCTCTTACGGTACTCAGTATTTTCCCATTCGGTACGGTTGAGGTGAGTCATCCCAAATTCGACACTTTTAAGGTAAACAACACCCGTTTAAAACCTTATTTTAAATTGACAATAGGAATGAGGAGTATGAACTCCTCGAACCACCATGATCATTCAACAGAGAGGTAAGTCGAGCTTAGACTATAAATAAGCGCTTCTCGGGAGGCAACCCGAGTACTAACCTTTTTAAATTATTTTAAATTCAAGTTTTAAAGATTTAGGTCACTAACAGAGTATTTGAAGCACAGGTTCCCAGCACCGCACTGCCGGTACCACGACTGTGCTTAAGGTCGTGTTTCCAACACGGAGGGTAACACGACCGTTCGATACGGTCGTGTGAAACCAGGGTAAATGATTTCCCCAAAACACGGGGTGCGATAAATCCCCACGACCGTGCGACATAGTCGTGGGTGAACTTGATAGGAGAACACGGGCGTAGGAATGAAAACCCACAGGCATGCCAGGGACAAGGCTCGATTCTATTTTTTCTAAACGGGCGTGAGACATGCCCGTGCCGTTAAGCCGTGGATAACAATACACGGGCGTGCTACCATAACACACGGGCATGGGAGAAGCGAACAAAGCTAGGCACGGCCGTGCGATATGGCCGTGTACCACACACGCCCAAGACACACGGGCGTGGGAGAATAATCAATCACAACCTAAAATTGCAAAATTTGAAACACACGGGCTCACCCTCATTAGTACACGGGCGTAGCCCTAGGCCATGTGGCCCTCCCGTCTTTAAGCAAATCACTGTTCATTTTCTTCTTCCTTTCCAAAGCCCAAGCTGAAATCTCCCCTTCTCCACTCCCTCATCCCTATTTTTAGCCACCACTACCCTCTCGTCCAGCTCATGTGGCAGCTTCATATGCTAACATCTCTAAGCATCTTACCCGACTCAAGCTTTAGTGTTTTCAACAATTTGACAACATTGATGTTACTCTACGGCAGAGTTGTTAGCACCTCCACATCTCATCGCCAGTCCTGCCTCGTGAACCATCCAGCGATGAAGATGTTCAGAAATATTTATTTGTTATTTTCTATTTTTACTTATCATTGAAACTATTTCTATTATTTTTATTAGATTTTAGAATTTTATTTTTATTCTTTATTTCGGTTATTTTTTTCAAATCCTTATACTTCCTAATATCTCCTAAAAGTTCCTGATTTTATCACAGTTATATAGAACTCCTAAGCTCATCATCACATAGGAACTACAACTCCACTGAGGAAGGTTCTCCACGACTGCCATGTCCTGCTCAACCACGACCATAGCTACCACTAGATATAATATTCTTTTGGCGCAGGACTTATGGCCTAATGAACCTCTACGACTACCGGAGTATCCTCCTCCACTCTCAAACCGGTTACTCTCTAAAACTCTAAGTTTGAGGAATTCATCATACAGGAAGTTTTACTTCTCTCCTTATCTTATTTTTATTCTCTAACATCTATCTTTGTACATCTTAAGTGTGGGGGTATTCATTAATAATCACCTTGTTCTCATGAAAAACTCTCATATCATATTTAGGATAAATTTTAATTGATTTACGATTATGATTGATATATCTTGAATTAAAACATAGGGATTTATGCATTGGTTATTTAAACTTTAAGACATTAGAGAATCAATCATGATAAGTTGATTTTTAAGAAATTAAAATTATAGGCTGTTTCCCCAAGTCTAGGTATTCTTTGAATTAGAATTCACGAGTCTAAACATCAAAAAGCCATAATTGTTGTGAGATTTTTTAGCGTTTTGAGCATCTATTCATCCTTTCATGCTCACTTTTATTATTGCTTTGAGTGCGTCAGTATTGAACTGTTATTCTAGAACTTGCTTGATTATGCATGTCGAGACCACACCATTTGATTTGATATATCAAAATGATTAAGGCACTTAGGATTAACCCACTCATGCCATGAAAAGCCTACCTCCACGATTAACCCCTAGTAAACCCCCTTGAGCCTGACAAGCCATTCATTGTATTACCCTTAATATTAACCATTAACCCATTATTGTTGAAATCCCCCAAATTAATTTGATCCCTATTTTTGTCGAGATCTGAGTTGGAAAAGTTGTTTAGCTATGTTTTTCTTATTTATTTAACTTGTTCTTAAAAAAAACTATGTATACATATTAGTAATTTCATATTCTGAGAGAAGCTCTGTTGTACGCAAGTGAAGATTAACTCTGTTTCTAGTTAGGCAACTTTTCAATTCAATCTCGATTCTAACCCTTTCTTTCAGCTTGTGACCAAACCTCCTAACCAAGCCTCATTACAACCCTCTAAAGACCTTTTGATTGATGTATCATCTTAAAATTAAAGTGGTGGAGATTTGATTTTCATGCAAGCCTATGGTAATGACTTTCCATTATTGACTATTGAGTGCTTCCTTTATTGTCCTTAAAACACCTCGAGTGATTTGAGTGAATCTTTAGTGAGGATGTAAAACTCTGTGATATTCTGAATTAAAGGTAATTACTTAGATGAAGGAAGACACTTATATTTTCGGGATAAAATGCTCAACTTGGAATGATTGAAACTTTTATGTTCTTTTAGTTAAATTCTCAATGTATGATTACCTATGGATTAATTTGAGATATTATTGATAGAGATTATAAGTTGAGAAGGATTTATTCTGATTATGAATTGAGAATTTTGCTTGAGGGCAAGCAAATGCTTAAGTGTGGGGGTATTTGATAAACCGTAAATTATACATATTTTTACCCCATGCTTAATGCATTTTATAGATGATTTCTCATTAGAATTGGTGAATTCGATGCTTCTAATGCTTTAATTTCATTTTTTGTACTCAGGAGAGCACCAAGAGTCAAAAGGACCCAAAAATGAGCTAAAAAGGGACAAAACGGACCAAATCAAGAAGATGACATGGCCTAAGCCTTGCCACACGGACAGCTCACACGCCTGTGTCTTTCGAGGGTGTTGACCAAGGCTTTCACGATTCACACGGCTTGGCCATTGATCCACACGATCGTGTGCAATTTAACGGATGGAACACGGCCTGGTAATCACGTCACACGGCCGTAGCACACGAACGTGTCCCTGTTGAGCCCAAGTTAAGTCCAATTCGGAAAAGGCCACTTTGGAGGGTTTTTAGGCATTCCAAAGCCTATAAATATGCACTAGAGGAGGAGAAAAGAGGAGACGGAGAAGAGGGGTAAGGAATTACCCCAAGGAAGCCGATTGATCCATCTGAGAAGCCGAATTCATCATCAAGACTGAAGATCTCTCCTCAATTCCCCTTTAGGAGTTTTGGGTTTTCTTTATGTTTTGTATTCTTTATTCTTCTAAGATGTTTTTTTAGTTAGTTATGAACTAAATCCCCTAAATACCTAAAGGGAATGAAACCTAAGACGAATCATGTTATTATTTTCTGAATCGTATGATAAATATTTAACTTGTTCTTAATTATGTGTTCTTAATTCTTGTTTTGATATCCCAGGATATTGATTCAAGACACGCTCTTATTCAGAAGAGGAATAGACCCTGTCTAAGAGTACATTTTCCATAATTAAGCAGAGTTGATTGCGCGCCTAGAAATAGGGTGACAATATTTTGCTGGATTAGGGTGAAACCTAATAAGGGGATCCATAGATCGAGTTAATGCAACCCTAGAGTGTTAATTAGAAAAGTCTCTGTTATTCAATCTAGGGATTAGATGTTATTAGTCTTGAATAAGGATAATAACATAACTTAGGGATCTCTACGGAACAAGTTGAATGAATAAATCGTTCAATTCGGAGCCAGAATAACAAGTAAAGTCTAGGTGGATTTTTCCTTAGGTATTGTCTCAAGTCAATCGATTTTCCCAAAAGAAATTCCCCAATTCTTTTCTCTATGCGTTCTTAGTTTAAATAATTAGTTAATTAAAACAAACCCCTTTTATTCTTAGGCTAAATAATAAAAAGATAGTTATTACTAGTACTTTTGGTTCCATTGGGTACGATATCCCGGTCTTGCCATTACTATACTATTGTTCGATAGGTGCGCTTGCCTTTTCATCATGATAATAGTTAGTCTAGGTTTGATCTTCATTTTAAATCTTTATTACTTGTTACGAATCATGCGATCAGTTGCAATGAAAGTGTGTGCCCTCATCACTAATCAATGTCTTTGGTATGCCAAAGCGGGTGAGTATATGCTTATGAAAAAATTTATGTCTTTGCATCATCCTTTGGGACTGCAATAGCTTCAACCTACTTTGAGACATAGTCAACAGCTACTAATATATAAAGATTTCCAAATGAGTTTAGAAATGGTCCCATAAAGGCCATTCCCTAAACATCAAATAATTTAACCTCCATAATTGGCTACTGTCACATTTTATTACGTCGGATATAGAATCAGCGCGCTGACACCTATTGCATTGATTCACAAAATTTTGGGTGTCTTTGAATAATGTCAGCCAATAGAATCCTGATTCGAGAACTTTAATAGCAGTTCTCATACCACCGAAATGACCTCTATAAGGAGCATTATGACAATGCTTCAGGATCGAAAGCATCTCCTCTTTCGGAGATGTTGTCATTGCATACCTTGAATAAATACGGCTTATTCCAATGATACTTTACTACGCTACAAAGAAATCTTTCTTTTTTATGGCCTGTAACACCTAATGGGAGTTTTCCACACACTAGATAATTAACAAAATTCGCATACCAAGGAGTTGCATCTACATCAAATAACTGCTCATCTGGGAATGTGTCGACAAGTTGAAGTATGTTTCCATCTTTGCTACCAACTTCCAATTGAGACAGATCGTCTGCAACTTGATTCTTGAACCCTTATGGTCTTTTATCTCGATGTGAAATTCTTGCAACTGTAATATCCAGCGTCTTAGTTTGGCATCCTTTTTCGCAAAGAGATATCTCAACACCGAATGATCAGTGAATACAGTAACCTTTGCATCGACAAGATAGGAACGAAACTTGTCAAAAGAAAAGACTACAGCCAGCAATTCTTTCTCTGTAGTGGTATAATTAAGTTGTGCCTCTTTAAGAGTTTTGCTAGCATAGAGATGGTGTGATATTTTTCCCCTTCATAGAAAAGTCGCTTGCATCGTACATAACTTCAAAAGGTTGAGACCAACTGGGTGAAATGACAATGGGTACATCCACTAGCTTATTTTTAATTGAATAAAGGCATCTAGACTTGCATCGTCAAAGAAGAACTTTCAATTCTATACCAGCAATGAGCACAAGGGCTTTGCAATTTTTGAAAAATCTCTATAAACCATCATAAAACCCCGCATGTCCCAAAAAATTGTGAATACCTTTTACGTTTATTGGTGGAAGTAACTTTTCAATAATTTCCACCTTAGCTTTTTCCACTTGAATGCCTTGGCTAGAGATACAATGTCCTAACACAATGCCTTTAGTTGCCATGAAATGATATTTTTCCCAATTCAGGACAAGATGTGTGTCCTCACATCTCTTTAGTACTTTATCCAAATTATTAGCGCAATGATCAAAATCATTTCCATAGACTGAGAAAACATCCAAAAAAATCTCTAAATAATTTTTGATCACAGCTGAGAATATTACCGTCATGCACCTTTGAAACGTGGTCGGTGCATTGCAAAGACCAAAAGGCATACGGCAAAAAGTGAAAGTATCAAAGGGGTAGGTGAAGGTTGTTTTTTTTTTCTAATCCTCCGGTGCAATAGCAATTTAATTTTACCCATAGTAGTCGTTTAAAAAGTAATAATAGGCCTTTCCAGTAAGTCGATCCAACATTTGGTCGATGAAAGGAAGTGGGAAGTGATCCTTTTTTGTGGTCGTATTCAATTTGCAATAATCCATACAAACTCGCTATCCTTTGGGAATATGTGTAGGAATTAATTCGTCTTTATCGTTGCGAACCAAAGTGATGCCACTCTTTTTAGGCACGTATTGCACTAGACTTACCCAATTGCTATCAGAAATAAGGTAAATAATTCCAGCATTAAGCCATTTTTATGATTTCCTTCTTGACAACTTCCTTCATCTTCTTGTTTAATCTTCTTTGTTGTTCAATAGATTGTTTACCTTCATCTTCCAACTTGATCTTGTGCATGCAAAAAGAAGGACTAATACCTTGAATATCGGTAATACTCCAAGCAATAGCCCATTTGTGTTGCTTGAGAATATGGACCAATTTCTATTCTTGAGTTACATCTAGTGTTGCGGAGATAATAATTGGGAAAGTATTGTAATCACTTACAAAGACATATTTAAGATGAGGAGGTAGTGGTTTCAATTCCAGAGTAAAAGCTTTTTCAATAGATGGTTTAAAAATTAGGGTTGTTTTGTTGACTAGGCATAAGGATTTAATCTGCCGTCTAGGCTTGAGTTCAAGATTATTAGCTTCAACCATGCTGTCATAATCGTCTAAGGATTCGAAATAAGATGTTATTGCAAACTTTTCAGAAAGTACTGTGCTTTGGTCATTGAATTCTTCCTCAATTAGATCACTTAGCACATCAAAAGTATGACATTCTTCTTTGTCCTTGCATTGAATAGATTCAAAAATATTGAAGGTGACTTGCTCATCATTAAGTCACATGGTTAGTGAACCTTTATAAACGTCAATGAGAGTTTTGTCAGTGGCTAAAAATGGTCGTCCTAAGATTATGGGAACTTCTTTGTCTTCCTTGCAGTCAAGTATGGTAAAATCAGCTAGAAAAATGAATTTATCCACACAAACTAAGACATCTTTTATTTGCTCTTCAAGTTGAGCCAAGGATCGATCGACTAGTTGTAATGTCACTGCAGTCAATTTCATGTGACCAATTCCTAAATTTCTGAAAGTAGATAGTGGAATTAGGTTAATGCTAACTCCCAAGTCGCATAAAGGCTTACCTAAATAATGATTGCTAATTGAACATAGGATGGTAAAGCTCCCAGGATCTTTAAATTTAGGGGGCAACTTGTTTTTCAAGTAGCACTACAGCCTTCTATGAGTGCAATAGTATCAATATCAATGAGCTTCTTCTTCTTGGACAGGAGGTCTTTCATGAATTTCTCATAACTCGAAAATTGTACAAGAAAATCTACTAAAGGAGTGTTGATTTGCAGTTGCTTTAGTGTGTCCAGGAACTGTTGATACTACTAGGCATACTCATTCTTCCTGAATATTTTTGGGAAGAGTAAAGGTAGAGATATATCTGGTTGTGCCGACACTTTTGATTGTGTCAACAGTGTAGAAGGTCAGACATTAAGCATATGAGTTAAAATTTATAGAACTACTTTGTCTGATGCATCGAAAAATTCTTTAGATTCAACCTTCTCACCAGTGATCACTCCATCCATATCTTGAGGTGCTATAGTAGAGTCGATAATTAGTTCGCTAGTTTGTTTACCACTTCTAAGAGTGATAGCCTTACAATGTACTTTCCCCATCGGACTAGGATTCTCTGTGTCGCTAGGTAATGAGCCTGGTGGTCAAGTATTCAGATTTGAAGCAAGTTGTCCTAATTGTTCCTCCAATGCTCAAATGGAAGATGAATTCCCTTCTACAATAGCATTTGTGCGAGTAATATGCTCCCACATTAACGCCTCAAGAGTTGCTAATAGGTCAGAAGTAGAAGCTTGAGTGTACGGTTGTTGTCGATGTCCTTGAACATGTTGATTTGGTATGGAAGAGTGTTGTGGCTTCATCAGATTTTGGTGTGGATGTGTTTGGCCTTATTGTGGATGCATCTGAGTGTGTTGATTGTAGTTCTGTTGTTGTTGATTGTAACTTCCTTGCCTAGGATTATAATTGCCCTGAGTAGATGTATTCCCATATTTGAACATCACAACATTTTGTCCAACATTCTGAGTTCCCCAAAACTGTTGGTTGCGTCTAGAGTTTTAAGAATTACCATAAGAATTGTTGCGGATGTTAGTAATATAACAGGCAATCTCTACATGCTGTGGACAATCTTCATAGCTATTTTTGTAACTGTAAATCTCACAACAAAAGGTCAGCTGAGCGACTTATATAGGTGCAACTCCACTCGTACCTTGCATATTTTTATCATGTTTGTGAGAGAAGAAACTTGAGCACTTAGTGCAGTTATTCATCCAATTCAATAACTCCTGGAGATAGGGTATTGATAATCATTCTGAGCAATTCTCTCAATAATTCTCATAGCATCATTATAAGTACAATCTAGCAGAGGTCCATTTGCTGATGTGTTGACAAGATTCCTTGTATGTGAATTCAGCCCATTATAAAAAATCTCAATTTGTGTTTCTGGTTGAATGTCATGCATAGGACAACCTCAGAGTAAAGTTTTATAATGTTCCCATATGGTGTGAAGATTTTCATCATCCAGCTGATGATAAGTAGTAATATCATTTCAAAGACAAGCATTCATTGTCGGTGGGTTAAATCGAAATACAAACTGTGTAGCTAGTGCATCCCAAGAAGTAATGGATCTGGCAGGTAGTCCAAAAAACCAAGTATGTGCTCTTCCTTATAAGGCATAAGGAAATAATTGAATCTTCAAAGCATCATCAGGAACGCTTTGTTGACTAAAGGAAGCACAGATCAATAAAAAGAATTTAAGATGTTCTCTCGCATCTTCGTATGGCAGTCCTGCATATTATCTATTAGAATTCAGTATTTGAAACATTACTGGCTTGAGTTCAAAATTCCCAGCTTGGATTGTTGGCCTAACAACTCCTAGTTTTAAATAATTCAAAACAGGTACTACGAAATCTCATATAGTCCTATTTTGTATGTGAACATCTTGCGGCAACAATGCATTATTAACATTTTGCTTTTGTATTGGTGGGTATGGTTGCATTGTTCCGTAGTAGAGCCATATTTCTTTGTTCTCGAAGTCTATTCCAAACTGTCTTTTCAATTTCTGGATTAAAGGTGGCAAGAAAGTCTGAATTTCTTCGGGTCATAAAATACCTAAATTAAAGTTAAAGAAATAACAACAAAGAAAAACCAGTTAGTGAATACTAAATATTATATTGGGAAAATAAAGTGCAAAAACACACAAAAACAAAAATAAACATCAAACAAATTCCATCCCCGAAAATGGCACCAAAAACTTGATCGTTGTTAATGTCACAGCAACAATGTGCAAGCATACACTGTTGATGCAAGTATAGTAGACAAATATGAGTCTGTCGGATATCGACCCCACAGGGATAAGTGTCTTTTGTCTATTAATTTCGGTACAATAACTAGAATTAAACGAGATAAATTGTGAGGATAGTTGCCAATGCAATAACTGGAAAGTAATAAAATAAAAAATGATGATGATAATGGGATCCCCAACATGAATCTTCAGTAGAATACTAAGTGCTCACAAGGTATAAAAGTATAGGTGATTGTCGATGTACTAAAATTCAATGTATATTTTACCCAATGTTACTCCTCTATTTAATATGAGACTTAAGCATGCATATTAACCTCACCTTCCAATGAAGGAAATACTAAACTATTAAGAACAAGTGGGCTAAATTCTTCTAATACTCACTCAACTTCCATTGAAATGCTTGTTGGCTCAAACTGTTGCTGCACTTTCCAGTGTTAGTGACTACAATAACACTTCCGTGTTAAAAAAACATTCAAACCCCAATACTAAACAATAAAAGCAAGATTAAATAAGATAACATTTCACTAAGAATTCATCAGTCCTTCCATACAATTAGAGATCAGAGAGTAACCACTAGCATTTAGAAAGAAATAAGAAAGAATCGAATAGAGAATACTATCCCTAGACAACTCGACTGAATCTCTCTATTCCCTTTTGTCGCGTACTTAGGTCTCTTCGTTAGGAGCTAGTTTTCATCTGGTTTTCATGTTGACTCACCCGTGAGAGGCTTAAGCTGCCATGGCCGCAAGCTCCAAGGTCGGATAATGAAGATGATGATGGAGAGAAAAGCTCAAAAGACCCCCACTTTTTTTTCTTTTCACGTCCACCTTTTTATGTCCTCTTCCATAGTACAGGTGTCCTTCCCCCAAAATTATTTTGTCCTTGTACGTATAGGTTGGTTATACCAGACTGGACAGCTCACACAATTTTGGTTCTTATTCGAACAACTGTAGGGCGTGGTGACAAGTCTAGACGCAATCCAGAATTAACTCATTTAGCGACATTTTGGACAGCTGTCAGGTGCAGCTGTAATTCTGGACACAATCCGGGATTAACTCATGTAGCGACATTGATGCAATAAGATAGCCAAATTAAGGATACAATAGGCTAGGATTCACTGAGTTATAAAATGCAATTTACTAAACTGAGAATGCTAAAATATATGCTAAGGATAACTAAATGGGAACAATTTAACCAATAAGTAAGGAGGAAAACCTATGTTCTTTCCAGTGCTATCAATGTGTAACATGATTAACTAAAAATACGATAAAGGCAAGCGCACCTATCGATAAATAGTATAGCTATGGTAAGTAGAGATATCATATCCACGAGGACTAAAATTACTATTAATTACCGTTTTCTTATTATTTAGCCGACAATTTGGAGTGATTGTTTTATACTAAAATTACTAAATTAATCTAACTAAAGAACTCGACAGAGAATGAATCAGGAAAATAATCAAATAATAACCAATGAAAGAAATAATACCCAGGAAAGAATCTACTTAGACTTCATCTATTATTATGAATTTGGTTTAAAATATTTATTCACTTGGTATCTTGATCAGTAGAAATCCCTAAATGATGTTGATATCTCTTTCAAGAGTAAGAGCAACTGACTCTAGGTTGATTAATTAAAATTTCTTTCTAATTAAAACCCCTATTATCACATTAACTTGATCTATGGATTCCTCTATTAGATTTGACTCTAATTCGGTAGATTTATGTCCTATTTCTATGATTGCATGCAACTATACTCAATTATGCTAGATCTACTCTTAAACAAGGACTTTTCCTCCACAAATTTAAGCACATTAAATATGAATTAATATCCGAGAAATATTAAAACAAGAGATAAGCGCCCATAACTGAGAGCAAGAACCAAGTATTTATCGCATTAAATATAAATCAAATAATAGAATTCATTATAGGGTTCATCTTCCCTAGATATCTAGGGAATTAGTTCATAATTGTGAATAAAAACATCTTAAAGTCATAATTACCATAAGAAATAAATAAACTCATAAAAATTTAAAAGAAATTAAAAGGAGGTCTTCAATCTTGATGGAAATCTGTTTCAGAGTTTGGATCCAATGGTGTTCTTCGAGTTGTTTTCTTTAATATTCTCTAATGGATCATTTCTCTCTTCTTCTATTTGATATTTATAGACTTTAGAATGCCCAGAAAGCCTAAAAATTGTGTTTTTTCACGTGTTTGGGATGCAAGTCACGAAATTGACACGGTTTAGCACATGGCGATGTGTTCAACCTATGTGAGGCCTAGCCAATGTGGCTTTTGAAATCTGCTCTTTTTGTTCAATTTGAGCTCATTTTTTGCTCCTAAATGCTAACCTAAGTATAGAAAGATGAATTTAAAAGATTAGAAGCATAAAATTCACTAATTTGTATACATAATCGTTCAAAAATGCATTAAAAATGGGATTAAAATATGTTACTTTTATCACTTATCAAATATCCCCATACTTAAGTGTTTGGTTGTCCTCAAGCAAAATCCTCAACCCACATTAAAGTTAATCTTTCCCAACTTGTAATTCTCATCAATAATGTCTCAAAATAATTCACAAACAATCATGTATTGGCCATTCAACTAAAAGGGCGTTAAATATTCAAACAATCCAAGTCGAAATTTTTAAAAGTAAGAAAACATAGGTGTCTCCCCTTATTTAACTAATTACCTTTAATTCAGAATCAACAAGAATTGAAATCCTCACTAAAGATTCACTAAAAACACTCAAAGTGTTTAAGGTTCAATAAATATTCACTCAATAGTTGAAAAAGAAATGTCATTATCATAGGCTTGCTTGAAAGTCAAATCTCCACCACTATAAAATGATATGACACACCAATCAAAAGGTCTTTAAGAGGTTGTAACGGGGCTTAGGTTAAGGGTACTGAAAAAGGTCAGAAAAGTTGGTTATAATCGAGATGGAGTTGATAAATTACCAAACTAGAAAAAAAAATCAAATGTCTAATTACAAGAAAGTGCATCAATCAATAGTATTCAAGAATAAAAAGGAGCTTATCAATCAAATTATGCAACTAATTATTCAAGCTTAATCAACTAAAAATGAACCAATATATTTTTTTTCAATTTTTTAACTAGAGCAATAAGAATTAATTTAGCAATTCAAACCAAAGAGCATAGTTAGACAACTAACAAATCAAATCTTGACAAGAAGGGAGTCAATAAAACGGGAAAGAGTCACAAAGAAAATAAATGTGTTATGGGTTAACAATCACGGGTTAATCAAGAAAAGGTGTGTTAGGCTCAATGGGGTTCACTAAGGGTTAATTCAATAGACAGGCTTTTTACAGGATAAGTGGGTTAAAACCTATGTGCCTCTATTATCTCAGTATATCAAATCAAATGTGTGGTCTCTACATGCATAATTGAAGCAAGTTCTAGGATAACAAGTCAAGTTGACACACTAATAACCAATAATAAAAAGAGCATGAAAAATGTATACTCTATAGGCTCAAAATCTCACAAAAAAATCACGGTTTTGATGTCACACTTGCAAATTTAAAACTTCAAGATACTACCTCAATTTAGGGAAACAACTTAAAAAAATTTATTTCTGAAAAATAACTTATCATGCTTGACTCTCTCATGTCTTAAAGTTTAAATCAACCAATGCATAAATTTCCAAAAATTAATCCAAAAAAACATCAATAAAAATCTCAAATCGAAAAAAATTCACTTTAATGGAAGTATGAGAAAATTATTCAAACACAAGAAATAATTGAGGGATCTTCTAATAATTATATAAATAACCTTCCTACACTTAATATGTACATTATCCTCAATGTACAAATATATATAAACATAAAATAAGCATAATATCAAAAGTGAGGAAGAAAACTGAAACTGCCCTGAATATGGATGAAATCACTAGAATAGTGAAAACCAGAATTGTAGGCAAATCTAAACAAAGTGTATGGTTTCGAGCAAACTAATAAAAAAATAAACACAAATAATGAAGAAGATTAAGAGGTTACAAACTTAGTTAGAAAACCATAAAAAAAAGACATAGTTTAAAAGAAAATAAACGAAGGAAGACTAAGAAATAAAAATAAAACAACTAAAAAAATTAAAGAAATTGAAAAGAAAATAAATAAAACAAATCAGCGATCTTCATCATGGGGGGAATCAAGATCGTGAGGAGCAGGCACAGAAGAAGAAATGTGGAGATGTTGACAGATCTACTGCAAAGTCACATCAATACAGTCAAACTATTCAAAACAGTGTCGCTTGAAACGAGTGAACCACTCGGAGAGGACCGCTAGAGTGGCAGTAGGTGTAGTAACACAGTGACTCGAAGGTGGATAATAAGGTGGATCCTCGTGGTGGAAAGGGACATCATCATGAAAGTCCTCATACTCATCCTGAAAGTCAAAATGAGATAATTGGTATCGAGGAGGATCTACTTCACACAGTCGCTCAATCATCCGCATGTGACTCATACTCGATAACCCCTCTAGGGACATCTATCTAACTAGTGTGAAAGAGGAGGACTACTCCGGAGTATCAAGGATACTGAAATTTCGTGCGAGGGGAGTCACATAAAGGCCTAAGTAGATAGGACCTTTCCTACTGCGTTCTGTCTGATGGTGGCAAGCTATGGCGATGAGGAAGGCAAGATCGAAGGTGCGCGCCGTCGCCATGCTTCAAAGGAAATATGCGTCAAATGTATCAATGACCTTGATACTCTCTCTCTGACCGGTCAATGTGTGGGCCAAGATGGTATGGATATATCACAAAGCCGGAGGTAATGAAGTCGTCTTCGACCGGCTCGTGTCATAAGGAATTATACTAGCGGTTAGCTCTGTCCAGCATAAAAATGGCGAGTAGTGGATGTGCTGGTATAAAGTGAGGAACCCCTTAGCACTCATGAACTCTTCAGAATATAGTCCTAAGGCATTTCTGAATTTCAGGATGCTAAAATTGCACGTCACACCATTGAGTCTGAAAGAAATAGTGCACGGCTCATCATGGGTCGATGTCATGTGTTGTAAGAGGAATGTTGAACAAAACTCGAGTGTAAACTCTGAGTAGGTGGGCTCAAAGATGGAGAAAAATCAGTCCTAAAGAGCTGTAGCAATCAGTGTGTGAACTCGATCATCTAAGTGAATTTGCTCTAAAGCTGCCCAGTCAATACAACAGCCTAATCCCAATACCGCTGTTGGAGATGCTGATAAAGGTCCTCTTGAGGACCCTGTGAAAATCGTAGACACAGATGGTGTGCATCAGCAAAAGGGCTCGACGATGAGGTTGCACCTGGAGTCTTCCGCTTTTTTGAAGCGGGGACGACGACCTTAGATTTTCCTCTAGTGTTCATCATGAAGAATCTGGAATAAACTAAAATAATCAAATATCAACATCAAATGAAACACATGGATGAATCAATCATCGTAGAGGCAATTCAATAACCCATCGAAGATAACATCAACAACTAGATGAAAAATAAATAAATCGATATCAAACATGATATAAACAATAATCATAAAAGAATACTAAAAGAATCAAGACTTAATACTAAAAAGAACCAATAATGAACTGTACTAAAAATAATAAAATAATAGGAAGAATCAATAACAGGAATAAACGTATAAAGAATGATAAAAAAATCATAACAAGAATAAGTAGAATAATCAAAATAATAAAAGTAAAATTAGTAAAAATAGGAATAATAAGACAAATGATAAGAAAAGACAATAAAAATAAATAAGAATAATAAATAAAAATAAAAATTTATAAAGGAGAATGAAGAGCAAATGGTGGAGGAATTAACGGTGGGACGGAACAAACGGTGATGGTGGGTGACAAGGAAGCGGTGGGTCAGATGTTAATGGTCCGACGATGATGGGGAGTTGCACGGGTGTGGCTACAATAGGAGAGAGGGGGGACGCGAGGTTTTTAGGAGTGAGGGGATGCTTGTACAATGGTTAGGAATGACAGCGAGGCTGGTGTGTGTGGATGAGGGCTGTGAGGGGCGGATGGATGGTTAGAAGTGGGTCGACAAAGAAGAAAGGGAGAAGGGGGAAGGAAGGAAAGGGTGATAGTTGGTAGAATGAGGTTGAAGGGGAAAGAAGATTCTCTCGATAAGGGAGAAGAGGGGAGGAAGAAATGGAAAAGGGGAAGGGGAGGGGAATGACGGACGGTAACAGTGGTAGTTGGGAAGAGGGCTGCTTGACTGGTGAGAGCATATGAGAACAGCGGCTGTGTGGGGACTTTGGGATAGGAAAAAGATAAAAAAAATTGGGGTTATGGTTTCAAAGGGGACACGTTCTTGTAGAGGCTCGTCTTGGGCCACACCGTCATGTCACACGCTTATGTGGCACTCCTTTAGCCCGTGTGACATTTAAAATTCAAGCCTAGTTTTCACATGGCCTCAAACACGCCCGTGTATCCAGGCCGTGTATGACATTCCATTCCTTCTCCCATGCCTGTGTCTCTAGGATGTGTGAGGCACATAGATGTGTGGACCACCTCAGGCTGTGTAAAGATCGAATTTGGAATTTTGAAGTCCCAGACTCACACAACCCAGGACATGCTCGTGTGTCCAGGCTGTGTGACCTACACGGCCATGTCTTTATACCATGTAACTCTCTGTAGATTACCCCATTGTGCACACGGCCTAGGACACGCCTATGTGTCTAGGCCGTGTGTGCCACACAGTCATGTCGTTAGGCTGTATGACTCACTGTTGAATATCCTCTTATGCACATGGCCTAGACCAGTGTGTCCCGGCTGTGTAGTTCAAAAATATTTTTTAATTAAAAATTTATTTTAATTAATTTTAAATTAACATGAAATAAAATTAAAAGAATTAGCGAAATTTAAATGCTCGGGTTACCTCTCGAAAAGCGCTTATTTAGAGTCTAAGCTCAACTTTACCTTGTATGCGCATGGTTAGGGTGATTCTCAGAGCCGAAACTCCTCTTTCTCTTTATCAATTTTAATACCAAGATAAGGTTTAAGTCAAGTATTGTTTAGTACCATAAATAGGTTCAATCTGGTTGACTTGAGCTCTGAAGGGGAAATTGATGGATCCATTTTATCTAGCAATACTTTGTCCCCAACCTTAAATTGGTTCATTCTCATCACATGCTCATCATGGTGTTGATTTGTGTCTTCATCATGTTTTTTTGGTTTCTCCTCAACATGTACGCGCCATTCATCTATTTTATCGAGTTACACCATTCACTTTTTATATGTTGTTCTGTTTCTGTCACCTTGACTGAAACATGGCTCCATCATGTTATCACGAGGGATTTACTGCAAAGAGGGTTGAGCCATGTGGTTACTAACATTAATAGAACGTTTCATATCATCTCACTCACTAGAGACGCTCACAGAATCACGTGCTTAAGAGTAATCTGTTTGTTACTTGCACGAAGCACAAGTTCACCCATAGCAGTGGCTAAAAGGGGTTGACCGAAAATCAAAGGTAACTCACTATCTTCATGCATGTCTAACACAACAAAGTCAAGGGGAATATGAATTTATTAATTATCACAAGTACATCCTCAATAATACCCATAAGATATCTAATGGTTCTATCCGCTAGTTGAATACTCATCGTAGTATGTTTGGGTTTCCCAAGACCAAGTTGTTTAAACATTTTGTGAGGCATGACATTAATACTAGCCCCTAAATTAGCCAAAGCATTTTCAATATTTAAACTATCAATGAGACAAGGAATAGTAAAACTCCCTGGATCTTTTAGTTTGTTGGGTAGTTTATTTTGTAAGATTGCTGAGCAAACTATATTGAGCTGCACAGTTGATAAGTCGTCTAACTTCCTTTTGTTTGTTAACAGCTCCTTTAATAATTTTACTTAATTTCGCATCTGCAAAAGAGCTTCCACAAACGATAAGTTAATGTGTACTTTTTTTAAAGAGCTTAAGAAATTTACCAAATTTTTCGTTCGTGTGGTCTCTGTTCATCACGTTAGGATATGGAACTCGAGGTTTGCATTCTTTGACAACCAACTTTTGTTCTTTCATATCTTCCTCAGTTTCATCATTGTTCACCATAATTTCTTACCTCAGTTCTTCTTCAGATTCAACTAACCCTTCCACGTCTTGAACAGTAATTGCATGAAGCTGCT